>NC_138094.1:28252099-28356402 GCF_964212035.1 Myotis nattereri | reverse complement strand
CATGAATTGTACACTGGGTCTCCAGTATTATTATATTTAAAATTGTTTTTCTTGGAATATTAATGCTTATTGCATGTAAAATTATTACATTTAAAATAGTTTTTCTGGAAATATTAACATTTATTGAATGTAACATTATGACACTAAAACCATTTTTCTTAAAATATTAAAAAAGTAAATGTAAAAAAGAGGGACACTGTATCAACATGGATTAAAAGGAATGCATTCTTCACTCTGGTGTTATCTACTTATTACCTCACTAATCAGAAGATGAAGAATTATTTCCTAACAATGAAACAATAAGATAGTGTTGAGTACAGATGCCCATCCACTACTCACTTTCCACATGGCTTCCAGAAATTAAAGTGCAGCATTCCTTTTAAAACAGCTCATTACTCTAATCCATGAGAGACTGTACCATTTACCTTGACTTCCCATCCCAGTAATGCTTTGCCTTGGATCAGAATGGGCAGGTCTTGTAGGTGGAGGATCCCAACTTCTTGAAGATGGAGTTCTTTTCAGTGGAAGGGAATCCACCCTGCAGCCACTTCTGTGAAGATTAATTGTATGTCCGCCATCCTCTGTGTCATAAATAACATCATTCTATTTGAGTACGGTCAACATTTGTTAAATGGTCAAGTCTGGTTATTGTGTATAAATATTTACTAGACAGGATCATGGTCATAAGCATGCTGGTTAGCACAAAATGATAAAATTCTATCTTCACATGTCTTCAGTACAGTGCTCAGAGTTATTGAAAATCAGTTTGGATAACTGAGAAAGAACTGAAGCAGAATTATATATATACGTGCCAATAAAACAAAACAAAACACACACACACACACACACACACACACACACACACACACACCGGAATTTGAATGCAGAGAATCCAGATATACTAAGTGAAAGAAGTTATTTAAAAGATACAAGAAAACAGTCTCAACTAGTCTTCAAACTAATTTCATCTCAATAAAAGCTTTTAAAACATGTAATGTCATAATTAAAAATTAAAATATAAAAAGTCAAAACATGATGCATTACAAAAAAGTGTTATTTCACGAATGTTATCATATAATTCCTACAGTTCATTTATAAAATAACTCTTTGATCAGAATACTACACTCTATTTTAATAGTATTTAAAGAAAACATGTTGAATAATACATAATTAACAATCACTGTTTTCATTTTCAAATAGGAAAGAGGCTTATCTTCCAATTCTGTAATTCGTCATGGGAAAGAAGAACTATGAGCATCCTCATATGTGGCCAAATATGAACTGGCAAACTCTTCTCAGTATCACCCAGATGGTAAAAACAGGAACATTCACCTTCATCTTGCACAAACCCTGCAATAACGCTTTAGGAAATTTCCCGTGAAATGTCACACACCTAATTATCACAAATGGACACTAAATCTTTGAAATTAGGAAAACTGGTTAATATGAAACCAACTTTTCCTGCTACAGATATATTGAAATGAATATACTTTCCTTTCATAGTCAGCCAAATAAGTAAATAGATAAATTAATTAAAAGACAACTCCCTGAAAATAGCTCGTCAACATGTTTATTCATGTTTCATATTCCTCATATACAAGAAAGAAAGAAGGAAAGAAAGACCAATAAACTTGGTGAATCATTGGTTTTTAGCCTTTTCCTGAGTCAGACACCCCTTTGTGAATCTATTTAATACCATAGACATTTCTCTTATGTAGTTTCCAAATGGAAAGTTTTCTACATCAAACGTAAGTACAAGATCATCTTATCAAATTAATAATAGAGATTATTATTTTACACAGTACAGGGTTGCACATTCCTATACTCAAAACTAGTTACTGACAGTAACTTTATGAATTTAAAGTTATTGAATTTATGGAAGTTAATATGATCTCATAGGCTTCAGGTACACAAGCCTATTACACCTCATTTGCATATTGTATTATGTGTTTACCTAAGTCAGATCTCCTACCATCCCTAGATTTTGAAACATTACCTAAGTGTTTTACACCTGAGGGTCCTTTTGCTTCTCTTACTTCCTCCTCTTCCACTTCTCAGACTTCTCACATCACCTCTATTTCTTGATGGAACTGGTGCCCTCTGCCCACCCCCACTTTGAAAAGATGGTTTCTTGGTGTAGTCTACTTTAGTTGTTTTTCCAACCACAGACTAAAATGAGTACACATAATATCAACACTACGTAACATTTAACCTGAACAAATGAGCAACTGTTTGAAACCTACTTATTATTGCAACTAAAATCAAGATCTACCTAAAATTCTTCTCCCAAACCAAGTGTTTCCTTCAAAAATGACAGAGTCCTTTTTCATGGTAAGTTTATGAAACACTTCATTATTAACAATATTCCATTGAAGTATTCAACACAGAACCATATATGTTGGTTAATAAAATTCCTCCAAAGACCCCTAGTAATAAGGACTAAAATGTATGTCGGTTAATAAAAGTCCTCCAAAGACCCCTAGTAATAAGGACGAAAATGTCTCACATTCCAGGGGAAAGCACATAAATTCATTCTTGTTTTTTAGTAGGCTTATTCTTGGTTATCTGGAGAGAGGGATATAGAGATGGAAACATAGATGAAAGAGAAATATTTTGATCAGCGGCTTCCTTAAATGGCTCCTACTGGCAAACCAGCCAGCACCTTGGGCATGTGTCCTGACCCGGTATAGATGATAGGCCATCTTGGTTCACAATTCTATCCTCAACCATTGAGCAATACTGACTGGGCAATGTGGATTACTTTTTAGAATGTGTCTGTTACTTCTTTATGTTTTGACACATCTATTTTATGTTTTCCAGTGCACTTGGCTTACATAAACTATTTATTTTTTAAAACAAACAATCATTCATTCAAAATGATTAGGTACTTTATTCCTCCTCTACTGCTTCTCAGGTTTCTTACTTTTACTATTTCTTCAGTAAAAATGACAGAAAACAATGTCCAGTATGAATGCAACTCTGTATACATAGTTCTGATTTGTTTCTCCATTCTATTTTTAATCGGCTCTTTGCAAAATCTTTATTATTTTTATGTTACTGCACTGTTTGATGTTAAATATGGTTCTAAGAAAACAAACCATCTTGAAGGGGAGAGCTGCTATGACTAGGAACCCAGCCTCACCTCTACCCAGATGGGCCTCACACATCACCTGAGAGCCACTCTGGCCAAAGACCTTTTTACGGCAGCAGCAGACCCACGGACACCGGGACTCCAGCCCCCCACCACTGCCATTGCCTCCTGTGAGTCTTGGAGTGTACAATTGAATTGCGGATCCACTCTGTGGCCATTGGCCCATCACACCCTGGCACCTGGGTTCTGACATGATAGCTAAAATGGGGAGACAAACAAACAACACCCAAAGGACAGAAAAGGAGGAATTGCCAGAAGAGGAACTCAATTAAATGGAGACATACAATATGTTCGAAAAGGAATTCAGAATAAGGGTCATAAAGTTCATACACCAGATGCATGGGAAATCCACAACTTACATAAGAATCAAGGACAAATGAAAAACATTGATAATAGCTACAATAAAAAATACGATGGAAGGTTTCAATAGTAGACTAGAAGTAGCAAAGAATTGAATCAGCGATTTAGGAGACAGGGCAGAGTAACACACCCTGAACAACACAATCTGAACAGCAACTTGAGAGAAAAAATGGAAAGCAGGTGGATATCCTAAGGGAGATTGGGGATAACATGAAACAAATAACATGTGTATAATAAGGGTGTCAGAAGGACAAGATGAGGAACAAGGATTAGGAAACCTATTAGAAGAAATAATCACAAAACCTTCCTGATCTTGGGAAGAAAAAGTCACACAAGCACAGACAGTCCCAAAAAAGATGAAACCAATAAGACCTATACCAAGACACATTGTAATTATAATGGCAAACAATAATGACACAAACAGAACCTTAAAGGATGCAAGAGAGAGACAGAGTGTCACCTACAAAGGCTCTCCTGTTAGATTATCAAATGATTTTTAACAGAAACACATCAGGCCAGAAGGGAATGAAAGGAAATATACAAAGTGATGCAAAATAAGGGACCAAATCCAGGAATACTTATCCAGCAAGGCAATCATTCAAGACTATAGGGGAATTCAGTGTCTTTACAGAAAAAAAAAAATCTAAGGGAGTGTTTCACTACTAAACCATCAATGCAAGAAATGCTGAAGGGACTGTTGTAAAAAGAAGGAATAGAAGAGACAGAAGAAACACAGGCATAAAGAAAAAAGTGGCAACATATCAGTACCTATCAAAATAACCTTAAACCTAAATGGACTAAACACTCCATTCAAAAGATATATAATGGCCAAAATTATAATAAAACAAGACCCATATATATGCTGTCTATGAGAGACCCACCTCAGAATAAGGACTCACATGGACTGAAAGTGGAAGGAGAGAAATACTTTTCAGGCAAAGAAGGGGAAAAAACTAGGGGATCAATAATTATATTTGAAGAAATAAATCTCAAGAAGCCAAGATGGTGATGGAATAGGCATACACGTCCCAGGGCACATCCTGGAGCAAATGGAGTGAGCAGCTGAAACTAATAACATCCACTCGGAATTGGCAAAGTACACTCAGGTGGTCAGACAGTTTACAGCCAGGAAGGTCAGAGTTCCTCTGGTAAGGTAAAAACCAGGGATCTGGGCAGGAAAGTTTGCCACACCTCTGAGCCCAGAAATGGTATAAGCACCCCTATGTTCATAGCAGCACAATTCACCATAGCTAAGACCTGGAAACAGTCTAAGTGCCCATCAGTAGATGAATGGATTAGAAAATGGTGGTATATCTACATGATGGAATACTATGCTGTTGTAAAAAAGAAGGAATTCTTGCCATTTGCAGCAGCATGGATGGAACTGGAGAGCATTACGCTAAGTGAAATAAGCCAGTCAATGAAGGAAAAATACCACATGATCTCACTCATTTATGGATAATAAAGACCATTATAAACTTATGAACAAAAATAGATACAGAGGCAGAGCAGCTTCGAACAGACTGTCAAACTACAGCGGGAAGGCCGGGGAAGTTTGGGGGGCCGGCGGGTAGAGTAAGAGATCACCCGAAAGACTTGTATGCATGCATATAAGCATAACCAATGGACATAAGACACTGGGAGTTAGGGGAGGCCAGGGGATAGTCAGGGCGGGGAAGAAAGAGGAGACATATGTAATACCCTTTGTAATACTTTAAGCAATAAAACAATTTAGAAAAGAGAGAAAAAAGAAATCTCAAAGTAAAGGTCATAAAAAAGAGATAAGACCGATTGGTATGATGTGCTCTGACACCCAGGGAGTAGACTCTCAATGCAAGAGCTGCCCTTGGGGATCAGTGAGCTCCCTCAGGGCAGCGCCATTCAGCTGGATCCTGTGCTGATGACTGACAAGTGGAGCAGCAGTGGCAGGAATTTCTCCCACCTCCACAGAGGCGCTAAGCATGTTTGGCAACTGGGATTAAGCCTAAGCCATCATTCGGACATCCCCTGAGGTCTCCCAGGCTGCCAAAGGGTGAGGGACTCCGCCAAGTGTACAAAGTTCGTTCACTGGGCCTCTTATATTGCTAATAAAATACAATAAGATATAACAAAATTCAAATACTTGGAGGCTAAATAGTCTTTTATTAAATAAATGGAGGCCCAGGGTATGAATTCCTGTATGGAAGCAGTCTGGTTGGCCTCCCCAGATGGGGGCACATGGGGCCAGGCCTGCAGCGGTTAGTGGCCATTGGCAGTTAACCAGAAGGCCATGCCTCCAATCTGGGCATTAGGGCATATAGGGGGTGTGGCTGACCAGGGGAAAGGCTGTGAGTGGTTTGCTTATCAGTCCTGCCCCGAATGGGGGATTGGGGGCCGATGGGAAGCAAGGTTGGTCAGGGATATGGCCGATTGGGGCCCAGATAAGACTGCTTGGCTGCCACAATGCAAGTCATAGACACCAGCTATTCTGGTCATTCTGCCATTCAGGTCACAGGGCTTTTATGTACAAAGATAGATAACTGGGTTACCGAAGAGATTAAAGAAGAAATTAAAATCATCCTGGAAGTAAATGAAAATTAAAAATAAAAGTCCAAAATCTATGGGACACACTGAAAGTAGTCCTTAGAGGGAACTTCATAGCATTACAGGCCTAACTCAAAGAACAAGAAAAACAGTTAACAAATTATCTAACCCGCACAACTTAAAAAGTTAGACAGAGCAACAAGCAAAGCCCAAACTGAGCAGCAGGAAGGAAATAATGAAGATCACAGCAGAAATAAATGACATAGAGACCAAAAACCGCACAAAAGATTAATAAAGACATGAGCTATTTCTTTGAAAGGATAAACCAGATTGACTAAGCTCTAGCTAGGCTCACCAACAGGACCCCAGTAAACAAAATCAGAAATGAAAGAGGCAAAATAGCAAAAGACCCCACAGATATAAAAAGGATTGTAAATAAATACTATGGACAACTCTACTCCAACAAACTGATCAACCCTGAAGAAATGGACATATTCCTAGAAAAATACAATCTTCCTAAACTCAGTTAGGAAGAATAAAACATAGGACCACGCCAATAACTACTCAGGAAATTCAAGCAGTCACAAAAATAACTTGCAGCAAACAAAAGCCTGGGCGAGACGGCTTCACAGGGACTTTTACCAAGTGTTCAAAGAAAAACTAAAACCTTCTTCCTCAGACTATTCCATAAAATTCAAAGGAAGTACCATTTCCCAACACTTCCTATGAAGCCAGCATTACTCTAATCCCAAAGCCAGATAGAGAAAACACAAAGAAAGAAAAATGCAGGCCAATATATCTCTGATGACCATAGATGTTACAATCCTCAACAGAACTCTAACAAATGCGATGCAACATTACATTGAAATGAGCATACACCATGCCAAAGCGGATATATTCTGGGGAAGTAGGATGAGTCAACATCCAGAAATCAATAAGTGTGATGCATCACATAAACAAATTGAGAGAGATTCATATCCATTGGTGCAGGAAAAGCATTTGACAAAATCCAACACCCAATTTTGATAAAAACTCTAAGCAAACTGGGCATAGAGGGATCATACCTCAACATTAAAAAAAGCCTTATGTGACAAAACTACAGACAACATCATACTCAATGGGCAAAAACAATTACTCTAAGAAGAGGAACAAGACAGGGATGCCCACTCTCACCACTTCTGTTCGACAGAGTACTGGTAGTGCTAGGCAATGCAGTCAGACAAGAAGAAGTCAAATAAGGCATGCAAAGTGGAAAAGAGGAAGTAAAACTGTCATAATTCGCAGATGGCATGGTATTGTCCATAGAAATACCTAAAGACTCCACCAAACAAAACTAGGAGATTTAATAAATGAATTTGGCAATGTAGCAGGGTACAAAATTAACACCCAGAATTCTATGGCTTTTTGATACACGGATAATGAACTCAGAAATAGAAACAAACAAACAAAAATGCCATTTAGCAGTGCAACAAAAATTTAAGACACCTAGGAATAAACTTAACTGAGGAGGTAAAAACCTGTTCTTGGAAAACTACAGGAAATTGAAAAAAAGTGATAGAGGAAGACTAAATCAAATAGAAGAACATACCATATTCATGGTTTGGTACAATCAACATCATTAAAATGTTCATAGTACCCAAAGCAATGTACAGTTTTAATGTATTAACCATTAAAATGTCAATGGCGTATCTCACAGACCTAGAAGAAAGTTTCCAAAAATTCCTATGAATTTAAGAAAAGACCCCAAATAGTTACAGCAATCTGGACAAAGAAGAACAAATTTGGAGGGATCACAATACCAGATATCAAGCTATACTACAAGCCACCATTCTCAGAACTGCCTCTGACTGGAACTAAAACAGACATAAAGACCAATGGGACAGAACAGAGAACATAGAAGTCGACCCTAACCATTATGCTCAATTAATGTTTGACAAAGGGAGGCAAAAGCATAGAATGGAGTCATACAGTCTCTTTAATAATTGGTGGTGGAACCTGGATGGCAGTGAGGCCTAGGCAGGGCTGGGTAGGTGGGGCAGCGCGGGGCGTGGCGGGGCGCGGAGGGGTGGGGCGCGGTGGGGCGGCTGCGCACTGGGCTAGGACTCTGCTGGCACAGGCACTGCACTGGAGACTCTTGCCCTTCCCGCGGGGTCTGGGGCGTCCCAGCAGGGCCCCATGGAGGACCTTAGCCTGGACAGCTGCAGAGAGGAGGACGCGGCGCCAGGCGCCGAGGGGTGGCCCGAACCCCAGGCGAGGGTGCACTTCCGCGTGACAAGGTTCCTCATGGAGGCAGGTGTCAAGCTAGGGATGCAGTCCATTCCCCTCGCCACCGCCTGTGCCATTTACCATAAGTTCTTCTGCGAGATCAACCTGGACGCCTATGACCCCTACTTGGTCGCCATGTCTGCCCTTTACTTGGCTGGCAAAGTGGAAGAACAGCCCCTGCGAACCCGTGACATCATCAACGTGTCCAACAGGTACTTCCACCCAGGCAGCGAGCCCTTGGAGATGGACTCCCTAGTCTGGGTGATCCGGGACAGCATTGTGCAGTGCGAGCTCCTTGTGCTGCGGGTACTGCGCTTCCAAGTCTCCTTTCAGCACCCACACAGGTACCTGCTCCACTACCTGATTTCTCTCAAGAACTGGCTGAATCCTTACAGCTGGCAACGGACCCCCATCTCCGTCACTGCCTGGGCCCTGCTGCGGGACAGCTACCGCGGGGGGCTGTGCTTCCGGTTCCAGGCTCAGCACATAGCGGTGCCGGTGCTCCACCTGGCCCTGCAGGTCTGTGGGGTCCAGGTGCCCGCCGAGGCCATGGCCGAGAAGCCATGGTGGCAAGTGTTTAGTGGCGACCTTACCAAGCCAATCATTGATAACATTGTGTTTGATCTCACTTGCATTTACACCATGGACACAGAGATCCCCAAAGACAAGCCTGGGACACTCGGCTGCCAGGGGACAGCGCCACCACATCGCCCTGAGGGCCGGTCCCCAGAGCACTGGCAGGGAGGACTGGTTTTGTGCTGCTGGAGACAGGCCAGTGAATGCCGGGGTCCAACCCAGCAGGTCCAGGGGTTCCCAAAGGCGTTAGACGGAGTCGGCGAAGAAGGAATGACACGGAGACAGTGTTCAGTTGATCAGCAGCTTAGCCAGGATCTTCAGGCAAGTTCTGGCTTCGATCTCCAGAGAGGTTCTGCTGTTTATTGTCTTGTTACATCAGTATTTATCCCAGTTGATTTTAATCCTATCAATTTCTATTACAAAGGTTAGGGTGTTTCTTATCTGCATTCCAGGGAGTAAAGATTATGTAGCTTAAGCATGATTGTTTGTAGTTATTAACTACCCGCCTGGCACTTAGTTAAGGAGTTTCATCCCCTCCCTAACTTCAGGGAAAAATTCCTACCTGGGGAAGCAACCTTTCTAGGAGAGGCATCCCCTCCCTGACTTCAGGGACAAGTTCCTACCTGGGGAAACAACCTTTCTAGGAGAGGTGACCTTGGTTAAAACACACAGCGCTAAGGGGAGCAAACATATTAATAACAGTATGCTATATACGCCAGGTCCCTTGAAACATATGCTGTGCAGATGTTTCTTTCCTGCAGCGACTGTGTCAAGCAGCAAGGATGGACCGCCTTCCGGCAGGTGAAGGCGATGACATGCTGCCACTTTGATTCTCAGGCTTTGACTCTCCCTGGCAGCCAAGGTCCAGATGGGGATGGGCACTGCACCTCCCGTGGGCAGGAGGGTGCCGCGGGCAGGAGGGTGCTGCGGGCAGCTCTGAGGCCTCCGGGTCTGCTTTTGTCCTTTGAAAGGACGCAGACTACAGCCGAGGTTTGGGATCAGTGGAAGGAAAATCAAAGAACGGATGGGACTGTGCCCCAGGGGATTTTTTTAAAGGCCAGATTTAGAGAAACTATGACTCAATTAACATAGAGGAAATTTTATTTTGTTTCATTGAAGATATTACAAAGCCAAAATAAAAACATAATAATAATTGGTGTTGGACTTATAGCACAGATACATGCAAAAAAATTAGTCTAGACCACCAACTTACACCATACACAAGTATAAATTGGGAATGAATAAAGGACTTAAACGTAAGTGGGTAACCATGAAAATCTTAGAAGAAGCAAAATATCAGGCATCTGTCTCAGCAATACCTTTACTGATACAGCTCCTAGGGCAATGGAAACTGAAGAGAAAAGAAACAAATGGGACGACGTCAAATTAAAACACTTCTGCAGAGAAGAAGCGGCCAACAAATACAACAACCACAACAAAACAACAACAACAACAAAACAAGGAAGTCCACTGCCTGGGAGAAGATATTTGCCAATGTTATATCAGATAAGGACCTATTCTCCAAAATTCATACTGAACTCATCCACTAAACAAAAGGAAGATCAACATTCCAATAAAAAACTGGGCACCACCACCACAAAGGCCCCTTCTGACTTATGGTGGCCCAGTTCCTGTGATGATTATTACAGCCACACAGGAGATGGGTATGATGGGGGCATGGCAATTACTGCAACAGCCGATGGGACACCCCTGTAAGAGGTCCTGAGTGTGGTGCTGGCGGCGATCACAGGATACACCATGTACGCAAGAGAGAGTGAATCATGCAGTACAGTAGCTCACCTGATTGGGCACTCGGGGAGTCAGAGGGGAAGCCCCTGTGACAGAAGAATTAGACACTGAAAATAAAAATGATAAGGTACAGACAATATTTTATTGTAAGGAATTTGGCTTCTGTTATTTAAGAATGACAAAAAGCAAATGGTAGGTTTGGGGGAAGCATCAAGAATTGTAGGTACCATTATGAAGTTTCAGGATTGGAGGCAAGGTTTGAATTGTACAAGGTTGCTTCCTAAGTGCTGATTTAAATTACAATATACTTAAATGTTTAAATTTTACATATTGTATTGTTAACATATTCAGAATATAAGCACAACCAACAGACCAACAGAGGCAAGACACTGGGAGTGGGTGACAAGAACAAGAGACTAGAGATAGAGGAAGCCGGAGGGAAGGTCAGTAGAAAAAAAGAAAGAGACATATATATTACTTTTGGTAAAACCTTAAACACTAACATTACAAAAAATTTTCAGAAGAAAGTGTTCTGCAACATGGGATTTCTTGTCTGATTTTACTACAAACACAGAAAAGCAGTCTGTTTGGATGGTGAGTTATATTTATGGCCCTAAATTTCCCAGGGTGTTTATGACCATATGTGCATAAAGTCTTTGAAGTGAACTGCATACAAAATGAAGCAGTGTGTTATTTCGTCATGGCATGCTGCCCTGTTTTCCAGTTAGGGAGGGTAAACAAATGAGGTATTCTCCTTGGAAAACCTAAATGGATAAAAGGATTGAAGAACCTCTGACAAGGCTGCAAAACAAGGATTCCTCCAGCTCTGTGGCCCACACTTTGCACCCTAAGATACTGATAAGGAGCAGGCCGATCCCAGTGGCCCCAGGAGGAAGAGGAGACCTTTGGGAAATGGGAGATGGTGGTGAGCAGCAACAGAGCAATGTGGCGTGGCAGCACAGCAGCCTAGGCCTCAGCATGAGGAAGATTCACAGACACCTGTGGAAAGGAGTATAGGAAGAATATGTCATGCCAGCCCCTGTTGAGGGGCAGGTGGAAAGGCCTGAAGGTGCTGTGGGTGGCCTAGAGGGAGAGTTCAGAGGAGGGGCTGAGGTAATCTGCTTTGACTCTGAGTGACAGTGGACATGTACACTCCCTCCTCCTGCCTAAGCCCCCCTGCCTGAGCTGGAATTGCACTGGCCTTGTTGTACTGGTAGTTCCTGTCTCAGCCACACACCCTGCGGCCCTGGTGTCACAGGCTGTTTCCCTCCCAGCATCCAGGTGTCCCTGTGAGAGAAAAATAATGGCCCAGGAACCTGGCAGCACACCAGGGGAGAGCCCAGGCAGCCCCTCCTCACCCGCCCTGTCAGCTCACTAGGGGCCATCGTCCTCTCATAGTACTTCAGGGGATTGAGCCACAGGTCCTTGCTGATGATCTGGTAGGGCAAACAGACCTGGGTTAGGAGAGCACAGGGACCCGAATAGAATCCCAAGCAGCAGGCGGACACAGGAAGCTGTATGCTGGCATGGCCAGTGACATCCCACCTCAGCAATCCTGCCAGATGCCGCCACACTATGGTCAGAGAACCAGTAGAAGTAGCTGGCGCTGCTGTCCTGGAGCCTGTGGCTGTAGACTTCTCTTTCACAATGCTGGTACCACTGAATGGGAGTGGCACGGGACAACCTGTATCCTGCAGGAGAGAAGTATGTGAAGCTGGGTACATCGCCTTCCATCCCTACCCACCACCAGCTGCAGCCCATGCAGGGAGCCTCCTCTTACCTGTGAGGGTGATGAGATACTCCTTCACAATCACATGGTTGTGGAAGTAGGGGTTGCTGCGGAAGTACAGGCTAATGGTGCAGCAACCCCAGGGATGCCTGACTTCCCTCACCTTCAGAAGGAAAGTGGATCCAGGGAGTGAAATCGTAGCCCAGTGCTGCCGCCTGTAGCTGTTTTCAGGGACAGGCCATATCCCCACCTGCCCTCCACAACTCCTTGGAGCAGGTGCACTTACCTTCAAATCAATCACTTGGCTGAGGATATTTTCATCTTGGACGCTGATCATGGCCGACAACTCTGGGTGGTTGACAAACTGCTTTGGGTCAAGGAGCCTGCAACCTGGGAGCTGGGATGGACCAGCTAGAAAGAGCAGCCTGGCCTGGCCTCTCCTTCCCTTAAGGCCACTCCTTCCACATAAACGGCAGAAAGGGGCACAGCACCACTCTGTTTCCTGACAGACCCTGATGCCCACCAGATTGTTTTGTGCTGAGGGCTTGACAGGCTACACATCACACATTCCTGCTTCTAACTGAAGAATTGGACATAGAGACGGCCTGTAAGGCAGCATTAGTTAGTCCCAGAACAGCCCGTGCAACACAGCCCTGTCTGTGGGCATCAGCCCCTGGTGTATGCGTGCCTCTGCCTTGGAGCTCTGCCCCTGGACACCCTGGTAATGCTTCTATGGTGCCTGTACAAGACAGAGGGTGTCTCCAGGATCCTGGGCCAGACCGGGGCACACTGCCCCTAGCTTGTCCTCAATGTTCTTTTCTAGGGGAACCATCCCCGCTTACACCGTTCTCCTGCACTGTCCCATGCTCCTTGTGATCCTGCTCCTCTACCCTCAAGGATACAGCTGTGAGCCAGAACCCAGGGATGCGCCGGATATTGAGGCTTCTCCGTTTGAAATAGGGCTTGAGCCTCTGCCGAGTCCTGCACCTGAGCCGAGAGAAGGCCCTGCTGGCTTGCTCGTTCATGGGCTCCATCTCCAATTGAAGGGCCTGGAGCACCTCCAGAGGGGACCAGGTTTACTTGGCCCTGGGCCCTGACTGGGCCTGCTCCTGCTGCACTGGCTCCTCTTCTTCTGGATTTGCTTTGGCCTTGGACTGAGGCTCCACCTCTCCCACCTGTTCCACTGCCTCCATGGTGCACTTCCCCTCCCCCTGCAGGACAAACTGCTCCCCTGCAATTAATTGCTCCTCCATCCACCCCTCCTCCTGGTTGTCACTCCCTTGCGGGTCACCTGGATCCTGTGCCTCTAGCCTCAGCTCTTCACTCACCACCTCCCCCTGCTTCGCCACCTGCAGATCTGGGAAAACCTCCTCACCTGCCCACTTGGCCTGCCATGGCACCACCTGCAGAAGGCCCTCGGTCCACAGGATAAACTGAGCCTGTGCCTGGAACACCTCCCCCAGGCCCTCCTTGTCTTCCCCTTGCTCCTCACTCTGGGTTCCCTGCTGCACCTCACTCTCCTCTCCCTGCATACACTGCTCTGCAGCCACCCAGTCCTCCCCTCTCCCTCACTCAAGATCTAGCCAAACTTCTTGCCTGCATCCAACCTCAGCTCCAGGATCACAGCCTCCCTCACCTGCATGAAATCCTCCCTCTCCAGCCCTATAGCTTTCCTCCAAACCTCCTGTGTCCTTGTGTCCTGGCTATAACCACTTTCCTGCACATTTGTGAAGCTAAAAGCCTTCTGGATCATCCTGCTTGCCCTGTCCTTCCTGGTGCAATGGCCCTGGGGAGCCCTGTGAATCCTCAGGCGCCCTGCAGCTGAAGGCCCCCTAGTGGAACTGAGAGGAAGCGCGCTGCCCCCAGGAGCCCCTCAGTCTCCCAACACAGCCTGACTCTGGATGCCCCATGGCTCTGAGACTGGTGCTGTGAAGGAGCAGGTGGTGCAGAGCCTGCTGAGTCCAGGCAAGGTGCTTGCTCACTGGTGCATGCAACCAGGCCCTGGTGTGCTGACTGGGTGCACACTGGGCTCATGCACAGGCGCTGGTCATGTGAACATGTGGTACAGAAGGCACCTGGCCAGGCCCAGCCTGCTGTTTCTGGTTGGGCTCCTCAAAAGCCTCCTCCAATCACGGACGGGGCAGTGGGTGTCACCCTGCGCAACCCCGCCCCTCACTCAAAGCTCTGGTGTAAGTAGATGGTAACTCAGAGATATCCTCTTATCTCTTCATTAGCCAGAAAACGGAGATTCTGAAAGCTTAGAATCTTGACCTGACTGAAAAGAAGGAAGAAATGGTGGAACTTGAAAATGACTTCAGGTTTTCTCACTGTGCTGAATGAAGTCAAACACTGCTGCAGTGAAATATTTTACCCGTTGTTCTCCCCGCATGAACTACAATAATAATGTGCTTTGTGTTGACATTTACTGCTGTGTTGCTGACAATTACCTGGAAGAGAAGTTAAGGGGATTCAATGGGTTGGAAAAAGTTGAGCTAAATCCGAAAGCAGGTCTAATTAAGCAAGTTTATTCTCTATCTAAAGACACACACACACACACACACACACACACACACACACATATTTATATGGCTAAGGTGACTCGTACATGTGCCATACGTTTGAAGCTCTTGCTGGCGCCAATTGCATGCATGTGTTTCAAATCATCCTTGTCAACCTGAATTTGGTTGACACTGCTATTATAGAGAAAGGGCAAATAGCAGTACTAAAATATTTCTTCTACTTAATCTCCTTTCAATGGGCACAAATCCATGCACCTGGCCACTGGTATTCTAATAGTGGCAAGATATCATCCGTGAATACTAATATTCTATTGGGCCAGGACATGCCAAATTGGTCACACATATCTATATATATAAAAGCGTAAGCGACATTATGAGTGGTTGGTACAATGCACACCGACCACCAGGACGCAGACGCTCAACACAGGAGCTTCCCCCAGGTGGTCAAGGCTCTCCCACAGCGAGAGCATCACTCAGCCAGAAGGCGGGCTAATGGCTGGAAAGTGCAGCTGTGACAGCCTGAGCCTCTGCTGCCTATGTGACAAGGCTACGAAGCAGTGGTGGCAGGTGGAGTGGGGCCTGGATGAGCGGGAACAGAGCACCTGGCTCCAGCTTGGGCTCCTGCCCGGCTGCCTGCCGTTTCGTGCACTGCTACATCCCTCAGGAGGTGTCAGACCTAACCTGGCAGTCCCATATCTCCCAAGGGGTCCCAGATTGTGTGAGGGCGCAGACCAGGCTGTGGGACGCCACCGGTGCTTGAATTTCGTTCACTGGGCTTCTAGTCATTTTATTATTTATCACCGATTTAGCATGGTTCTCTTCTAATGCTGAATAAGTTAAAGGTATAAGCTGAATTTTGGTAATGATGGCCATTGAGATTTTACTGCTCTTTAGCGGTATTATTTAATGGCTTATATGAAGGGCACTAATCTCCCTCAAAATATGAGAAATACGACATGTCCCACAAACAGTACTATGCTTCAGTGCTAATTCTTTCCACTAATGCCCCTAAGTGAGCCTTTCACTAATTTTCTTTGCTCACTAGCTCATCCAAAATTGAAATGGGCAGGCTGCTTGTCTATATTCAAGTGCAGAGGCATATTCTTCTTAACTACACTGATGCTATCAATACTTTCAATTTTACAACATAATTTATAGTGAGGGTCTCTATGTTAGACTTTAAAACATCTCTTTACTAATATGAATAAGTCACTTTTACCTTATTTCTTCACAACTATCTGCACGCTCTGATTTAGCAACTTTCAATACCTGACTCTTTCAAGTGTCCCTTTCCACCCTTCTTTTCATTAAAAACAGGCCATCTGAAACCACACTGATCACTTTTCAGCCTGTTGTGATAATTCAGACATTCCTTGGGTTACGTTGGACTCGAAGTACATAAGTTTTGTGGTTACGTTGCCATTCCCCATTTATTTATTAAAAAAAAAAAAGTTTGAGCATTTCTACGTATGTACATATGTGCTTTATGTTTTCTTATTATTCATTTACCCCAAGAAAGGTCAGCAATTGTTATCTTTCTTTTAATTGTTTTTTAACTGTTGCACGCCATTACTGCAGTGTATGTGTGCTCCCTGTGAGTGACATACGTGCTTATGTAGGTGGGTTCTGACTTCCGCGAATATTGCATTACATCACACTGCAGGAACGTGTCAACAATGTAACGCGAGGAACTACTGTACTTGTATCCTGTTGATTAAGATGTAGTTATTTGGTCTCCATATTTCTTCAATACATATATGGTTGTTGGAAGTACAAATTATATCTTTATATATAAGGGTGTTAATTAGAATTTTCAATCAAAAAAAATAAATGCCTTGTCCTTACAAATAGATCTGGCCTTATAATTGAATGGCCTAATACATATTAGAGTAGGACACGACTACCAAAGTTTCTCAGAAGAATATGGGTTGAAATGAAGAGTATATCCTGCCTACCCCTACTTGAAACAAGAGCCTTAGTTGAGCTCCATCATGATCCAAACAGAAACAGAAACAGTAAGAGACATGGCAGGTTTCTGTTACTATATGCCTACAGAGCATGTCTCAGTGCACATTTCCTGACGGTGCTATTGTTCAGAGTGTGCACTCACAGGACATTAGGGCCTTCATGCACAACTCCATCCTGAAACCACATGAAAAGGAGCGTATTGGACAAGAATGTTAGCAGGGATTTACAATGAAGAGGGATTCTGAAGAAGATTGAAAAAGGTGGCAGAACCCTAGCCAGTTTGGAACAGTGGACAGATCACCGACCTTCATACTGAAAGGCCCCAGTTTCGATTCAGGTCAAGGGCACTTGCCTGAGTGGCGGCTCAATCTCCAGTCTGGGGCTTGCGGGAGGGAGCTGATCAATGAATCGCTCTCATCACTGATGTTTCTAACTCTCACTTGCTCTCTGTTTCTCTCTGAGATAAATAAAAATATATTTAAAGAATGGTGGCAGAATCATGGATGATGCAGGGACATGCTCCCAGGAACAAACTGATATTCCAACTGAAATACAGAACAACTTCCTGAATAATCAATGGAAAACTCACAGGAGAGAACCCTGACACCCGAGGACCGAAGGTGGAGGCCACTTAGACACTGGTAGGAGGAGAGGAGGCTTGAAGGGGCGGGCCTGACACCCACAGACAGCAACTGAAGTCTCGGAGAGATATCTCAGCTGTGGAGGACTGCCACTGAGAACTCTGGGTCTAATCCCCAAGCTGGGCCTCCTAGCAGAGAGCACCAGAACTGAGGAGGGTACCCATATAACCTGTGGATGTGAATAGCAGCAGGGCACTGTCTGTCAGGGAGAGACAGCTAGAAATTCAGCTATCCTCTTAAAGGGCCAGCGCACAAATTTCCCTGTGGAGCCACACAGCTTGTGCCCTGGCAAAGGGAGGGTGAAGTGGACTGGAGCTGTGAGGGTAAAAGCCAGAACTGGGGAGTCAAGGGTTTCAGCACAGAAGACAGACACTTCAAGCTTCCTGGGAGGAGTCATTTCCTCATGCAGCAGAGAAAATCTTTCCCATGCAGACATTTGCCTTTCCTGGAGGAGAGACAATTAACAAACACTACTGGGAAACACCTTGCCCTGAGGACACTTAAGAGATTATAAATAATAATTAACCTCCACACAGAGGAAACTGCCCCACCCTGTTGAAAAAAACTCTTGCTATAACCTGAGGACCATTGCCTTGGAGGCAAGTTAAGTTGGAATCCTATCAGTCTATAGACAGAGGAGGTCTCTGGAGGCTTTGAGTCTTTGCCTGATCTAATTAGTCAGAAACATCCTTTAACAATGTTCTGCACTAGAGACTGAGAGGCACAGAGGATCTACCTAACTTGTCACCACAAACCCACACAGAAAGCCAGAAAGAGGAAATAAATAAACAATCCTCAAATGAGAGAACTGGAGATTTATCCAGATAGAGAGAGAGATGAAGCACAGAGAAGACATTTATCTGAATCTGACTTTAGAGTTATGAAGGAAAAAGAGCTCAACAGCATGAAAAAAGATATAGTGACTATGAAAAGAAGAACAGTCCTAGATATAAAATGACATAATACAAATAAAGAACATATTAGAAGAAATAGGCAGATATTAGGGAAAGCTGAGGATCCAATCACTGATTTAGAACAGAGTTAAAAATATCATCCAATAAAAAAAAGACAGAAAAATTAAGATTTAAAACAAACAAACAAACAAACAGGAGGACCACTTACATAACAGTATTAGAATAGCCAGTGTGCCAAAAGAGGAAGGAGGGGAGAAAGGCATAGAGAAGGTCTTTGAAGAAACAATGGCAGAACACTTACCTAACCTGGTAAAGGAAAATCCCACACAAGATCAAGAGCCAAAGAGAACCCCAAAGAAGAAGTACCCAAACAAACCCGTGACCAGACACATCATAATTTAAATGCCAAAAATTAAAGACAAAGACAGAATCTTCAAGGCAGCAAGACAAAAGAAAACTGTTAGCTACGAAGGAGTTCCCATAAGGCTGACTCCTGATCTCTCATCAGAAACTCTACGGGCCAGAAGAAGATGGCATGAAGTACTCAAGTTAATGGAAAGCAAGGATCTAAGACCAAGATTACTATATCTGGCAATTCTTTCATTCAACATAGACGGTCAAATACAGAGCTTCCTAGAAAGAAAAAGGCTGAAGGAGTACATCATCTCCAAGCCAGCTTTACAAGAAATGCTACAGAGATTGCTGTAATGAGAAGGAGAAACAGAGACAGAAACTTAGCCACACAGAAAAGAAATGGAAAGAAATAAATACCTATGAATAATAACCCTAAATGTAAATAGGTCAATGCTCCAATCTAAAGGTGTAGTGGAGCCAAATGGATACAGAAACATGATGCAAGTATATGCTGTCTACAGGAGCACCACCTCAAAACAAAAGACACACACAGGATGAGAGTGAAGGAATGGGAAAAATTTCCATGCAAATGGAAAAGAAAAAAAAGGCCAAAGTAACAATACGCATATCAGACAAAATAGACTTTAAAATAAAGGCCATCACAAGAGACATAAAGGTCAGTGCATGATACTAAAGGGACCAACCAACAAGACGATATAATTCTAGTAATTATATATTCAGCCAACATAGGAGCACCTCAATATATATATCTCAAACAAACAAACAAAAAATCAAAACAAACAAAAATTCTAGAAGACTTTAACAGAGAGTGTGACAAAAGGACAGTGACAGTAAGGGACATTTATCACCCCTCTGACATCACTGGATAGATCTTCCATATGAAAAAATAACAAGGATGCAGAGCCTCTAAAGGACACACTGGATCCATTAGATTTAATTGACATTTTAGAATAGCGGTTCTCAACCTGTGGGTTGCGACCCCTTTGTGGGTCGAATGGCCCTTTCACAGGAGTCGCCTAAGTAAAGGGTGTCCCACAATTCACGCAAGAAGTAATTTTGATAGAAAACAAGGTTTATAATTAAAAACTGTACATTTTTATTGATTCATAAAGAAAGTAAAAGAACTGCACTTGGAAAACTACAGGACATTGAAATGGACATAAAGATATCAACCAATGGATTCATATACCATGTTGAAGGGTTGGTAGACTTAACTTCATTAACATCTCCATACTACCCAAGGCAATCTATAGATTCATTGTAATCTCCATTAATATACCAACAGAATATTGCACAGACACAAAAAAATCCTCGAAAAAATTCAAATGGAGTAAAAATAGTCTGAGGAAGAAGAAAAAAGTTGGCGGGCTCACAATACCAGATATTAAGCTTTATTATAAAGGCACCATTCTAAAAACTGCCTGCTACTGGCACTAGAAAAGACATATACTCCACTGAAACAGAACAGAGAACCCAGAAGTGGACCCAAGTCATTACGCTCTATTATTAATTTACAAAGGAGGCAAGAGCATACAATGGAGTCAAGACAGTCACTTCAATAAATGTTAGGAAAATTAGAAAGATACATGCAAAATAATGAAACTAGACCACCAACTTACACCATTCACAAAAATAAACTCAAAATGGATGAAGGACTTAAACATCAGATGAGAACCTATAAAACAAACTTATAAGATTGCCTATGTAGCAATATATCAGATATGTCTTCGCAGTATCTTTATTGATACAGCTCCAAAGGCAATGCACACAGAGGGTAAAATAAACAAGTGGACTCCGTCAAAATAAAAACCTTCTGCACAGCAAACAAAATCCTGAACAAAACAACCAGAAAGCCCACTGCATAGGGAGAACATATTTGCCAATGGTATCTCGGATAAGTGTTGAATCTCCAAAGTTTTCAGGGAACTCACACAAATTAACAATAGGAAGATAAACAATCCAATCAAAACATGGGCAAAGGACCTAAATTAACACTTTTTAAAAGGAGACCTATAAAAGGCCAAGAGACATACGAAAAATGCTCAAAGGCACGAACAGTCCAAGAGATGCAAATCAAAACGACAATGAGGTACCATCTACACCTGTCAGAATAGCTGTCAGAAAAATATCAACAAACCACAAGTGCTGGTGAGGATGCAGAGAAAAAGCAACCCTTGTGCACTGCTGGTGGGAATGCAGACTGCTGCAACCACTGTGGAAAACCATATAGAGATTTCTTAAAAAATTAAAAATGGAGCTCCCCTTTGACCCAGTGTTCTCTCTTCTAGGTATATATCCCAAGAAATGAGAAAGGCCAATCAGGAAAGATATATGCAACTGTATGCTCATACCAGCCCAATTTACAATAGCTAAGATTTGGAAAAAGTCTAAATGCCCATTAGCAGATGCACGGATGAATAAACTGTGGAACATCTACACAATGGAATACTCTACTGCTGTAACAAAGAATGAACTCCTATAATTTGAAACAGCATGGATGGACTTGGAGAGCATTACACTAAGCAAATTAAGCCAGTCAGAGAACAATAAATATCACATTATCTCACTCATTTGTGGAATATAATCAACAACATTAGCTGATGAACAACAAGACATCCAGACACAAAGAAGCATTGATCACACTGTCAAACCTCAGAGTAAAGTGCTGGAGGCAAAGACCAACAGTAGTATGTGTGTGTGTATGTATACGTGTGTGTGTGTGTGTGTGTGTGTGTGTGTGTGTGTGTGTGTATGTATGGAGGGCTAATGAACTTTGACATGAACTTTGATATTCAGCAGGGCTGAAAATCAGCATTATATTACACGGCTGTTGGCAAAATGGCTGAAGGCAATCTTGCTAACCTGATAATTAAACTTTACTACTGATATGCCTGTCTGCTTTGCTAAAGGGCATATATGAGAAACCTACAGCCAAGTAAATGAAAGCTGATGGGTGCTGCATTTCAGAGAGCCTCTCCCCAAGAGAAAACGGTCGCCGCCTGGCTCCCCAATGCCTTCTAAATTTATAGTGTTGTCTAGTGTATTCATTTGTGTGCAGCTCCTTTCCCAGATCCTGAATCATTGCAGCAAAAGGTTGCAACATTCTGGCGCCCAATGTGGGACATCTGGAGAAGAAGTCTCACCAGAGCAAAAAAAGAAGACTGTCAAGGGCATGTACCTTGGTTGCGGGGGGACTGTGCAGGAGGCAGCTGATTGATGTTTCTCTCTCATTGATGTTTCTAACTCTCTATCGCTCTCCCTTCCTCTCTGTTAAAAATCAATAAAAATATCTTAAAAAAAAAACACAAAAAAACTCATTCAAGCATTAAATCTCACCATTAATAAGACACGATAAGTAAAAAGATAGTTTTACTTAATCTGTATGCATTACAGCATTGGCCAGCATATCTCTCTCCTATTGGTATTCCCGAAAAGAAACCAAGTTTGTAGCTCTATTTAAAAGAAAGAAAAAGGCTTTTAAAAGAAACTCCATAACTGTGGCCTAGAATTTTCTCTGGAAGAAGAAACGGAAGGAGATTCCCTTCAAATATCTAGAAAACTGAATATAAAAATAAATGTATCAGGCCTCAAAAAGAAAACAATTTGAATTATGCTTTCCTAAAAAAAATTATGTCAATATACTGAAAGACTGATAGCAGAAATCCAGTTAGTGTCATTTACTGTCCCCACCCAATGAGAAAGGAAGATAGGAAATAAGCCTTGTTTTAGACTGATTTAAATTAGCAAATGAAAATAAAAGAATATTCAGGGGAACATAGTTGGAATAGGCAGAAACCTATTCCTGGAGAAGTCACTGTTTTTACTGATAGTTCATCTCATGGTAAAGCTGCTTATACTGCAATGAATTCAGACCAAGTCATGCAGACCAGTCATACTTCTGTGCAAAGAATCGAATTAGAAACGATCAAGGCTGACTTGCAGCATTTGCAAAAGCCTCTTCATATTCTCTCTTTATCTACTTATGCTGCAGGCTTGGTAAACAGAACTGCAACTACTCAATTTAAATGGCTCAATGACCAAAGCCTTTCTATACTATTTGAACAAGTCCTGGTCCTTTAACAAAAGGAAATGAATATGCCTGTCAGTTAGTTATTTTATTAAACAAGTCACAGAATTTCACAAGCTTTTACATCAGCCTGCCATAATATTGTACAGCCGGTAAAACAGATTATGAAGAAATGCCCTCCTTGCATGTTACATCTACTACAAGGGCTCTAAAATCCCAACTTGGAAAACAAAAGTGGCGGAATAGTGAAGACATCTCTTGTAAGTAGACCACACCAAGCCTTAATTACTTTAAATTTTACCCTTGTAATGCTGATGGCAAGACACCCTTAGAATTACACTGGTGTCAGAATAAGCCAAAGCAAAATGGTCTGGTTAAATGGAAAGGTACCGAGTCTGGTTTAAGGAAGGGTCCCTTTATTAATCTTTGGTCAAGGATATGCTTGTGTATTTCCAGAAAACTCCTCCAAGCCTGTGTGGATTCCTGCAACATGAATCTGAGAGAGGAACTGACCAAACTACTCCAACTACAGATAGCAGTGCCTCAAGCAACATGCTGAGGAGACAGAGGAGAAACATCTAGAGATAGGGGATGGTGACCATGCCTTGCCACGCTAGCAGTCATCAGCTGTGCCTAGGTGCTGGTGGCTCTTGACAAAGCCCAAAGTGGTCAGACCTGCATTGTCATTTCTCACCGTTTGCCCACCATCCAGAACTCGAACATCATTGCTTCCATGTCACAAGGGAAGAGTGACTGGAAAGGGACCCATAAAGAACTGATAGCCTAAAAAGAAGCCTACTATGGACAAATTCCTTAAATACCTGAAAACGATATTTAAAAGGACATGAAAGAACTCAATCCTTTTCATTGAATCTCCTTACATTTGCTTTTTAGAATAACCAATATTGTCTCTCTTTCCTGTTCTTCTATGTTTTCTTCCAGTCTGAAGAAGCAGAATCACAAGTCTTAAAAGAATCTGAGCCCAGAAGATGGCATTCACCTTTCTACATTAATTAAGAAAACAAAAAGGGGGAAATGATGGGGTAAAGACCAAAAGTAGTTAACATATCAATGGGAGAAGTCCCACAGAAGGCGAATGGACTTTGATGTTCAGCATGGCAGAAAATCAGCATTTTGTTATCCTGTTGTGGGAAAAATGGCTGAAGGCAACGTCCTACCATGAAAATTCTTCTATTGTTTACCAAACTTTACCATTGATATGTCTGTTTGCTTTGCTAAAGGACAAATGTGTATTCAAGTAAATAAAAGCTATTTTCTCCTGGGCTTCAGAGTGCCTCTCCATTAGAGAAAAAAGCCCACAGTACACAAAAAGAAAGAGATAATAAAGGTAAGGTCAGAACAGAAATAAATGACATAGGGATGAAAAAAAAATAATACAAAAGATCAATGAAACCAAGAGCTGGTTCTTGGAAAGAATAAACAACATTGATGAACCTCTAGTCATGCTCAGCAAGAAACGAAGAGAGAGCACCCAAAAAAAAAACAAAAAAAGAAATGAGAGAGGTGAAGTAACAAACGACCCCACAGATATACAAAGGATTGTAAAAAATTACAATGAACAACTCTACTACAACAAACTGGACAAGCTCAATAAAATGGACACATTCCTACAAAAAGACAAGCTTTCAAAACTCAATCAGGAAGAAGCAAAAATCCTGAACAGACCGATAAATACTGATAAAATTGACACAGTAATCAAAAAGCTTCCAAAAAACAAAAGCTCTGGACCAGATGGCTTCACAGGGGAGTTTTACCAAACATTCAAAGAAGAAGTAAAACCAAACTTTCTCACACTATTTCAAATATTTCAAGTGGATGGCATACTTCCAAGCTCTTTTTAAGAAGCCAGCATTACCATAATCGCAAAGCCAGAAAAAGACACTACAAAGAAAGTGACTTACAGGTCAATATTCCAGATGAACATTAATGCTGCAATCCTCAACTAAATTCAGCAAACTGGATTCAGCATTGCATTAGAAAGATCATACACCATGACCAAGTGGGATTTATTCCAGGGATGCAAGGATGGTACAAAATCTGCAAATCAATGAACGTGAAACATCACATAAACTATTTGAGGGAGAAAAACCACACAATCATATCAATTGGTGCAGGAAACGCATGTGACCAAGTGCAACAGCCTTTTCTGATAAAAACACTCAGCAAAGTAGGAACAGCAGAATCATCCTTCCACATAATAAAAGCCTTATATGACAAACATACAGCCAACAACATACTCAAAGTGCAAAACAAAAACCATTTCCCTCTAGGACAGGAACAAGACAGGGACGCCCACTTTCATCACGCCTGTTCAACACAGTACTGGAAGTCCTAGTCAGTGCGATCACACAAGAAAAAGAAATAAATGGTTCCCAAATTGGAAAAGAAGAAGTAAATTGTCATTATTTGCAGATGACATGATACTGTACATAGAAAACCACAAACACTCCTTCAAAAATTTAATAAACTTAGTAAATGAATTTGGCAATGTTGCAGACTACAAAATTAACGCCAAGAAATACATGGCATTTTTACACACCAATAGTGAACTTACAGAAAAGGAGATTAAAAAAAGAATCCTATGTATCATCCCACCAAAAAAATTAAGACACCTAGGAATAAATTTAGCTAAGGACGTAAAAGACCTACACTCAGAAAACTAGAAGATGTTGAAAAAAGAGACAGAGGAAGACATAAACAGATGGAAGGACATACCTTGTTCATGGATTGGTAGAAACAACCCCATTAAAATGGCTATACTACCCAAAGCAATCTATATGTTCAATGCACTCCGCATTAAAACACCAACAGCATATTTCACAGACCTAGAATGATCTCTCCAAAAATCCATCTGTAATGAAAAAAAAGACCCTGAGCCCAAACAGGTTTGGCTCAGTGGATAGAGCCTCGGCCTCCGGACTGAAAGGGACCTGGTTCGATTCCGATCAAGGGCATGTACCTTGGTTGGGGGCACATATCAAGTAGGGGGTGTGCAGGAGGAGGCTGATCTATGTTTTTCTCTCATTGATGTTTCTAACTCTCTATCCCTCTCCTTTACTCTCTGTAAAAAATCAATAAAATATATTTAAAAAACAAACAAACCCCAAAGAGCTGCAGCGATTCTGAGAAAGAAGAGCAAAGTAGGAGGGATCTCAGTACCAGATATCAAGCTGTTTTACAAAGCCACTGTTCTCAAAACTGCCTGACACTGGCACAAGAATAGACATATAGGCCAATGCAATAAAACAGAGAACCCAGAAACCAATCCAAACCAATAAGCTCAATTAATATTTGACAAAGGAGGCCAAAACATACAATGGAGTTAAGACAGTCTCTTCAATAAATGGTGCTGGGAAATTTGGTCAGACATATGCAGAAAATGAAACTAGGCCACCAACTTTCACCATGCACAATAATAAGGTCAAAATGGATAATGACTTAAACAGAAAGCTGGAAACCAGAAAAATATATAGAGGAATCCATAGGCAGCAGAGTCTCAGATATATGCTGAAGCAATCTCTTCACCAACGCAGCTCCTGGGGCAATGGAAAATAAAGTTAAAGTAAACAAATGGGACGACATCAAAATAAAGGCTTCTTCATAGCAAAAGAAACCATCAACAAGACAACAACAAAGCCCACTGCATGGGAGAACATATTTGCCAATGTTCTCTCTGATAAGGGTTTCATCTCCAACATTTACAGGGAACTCATACAACTTAACAAAAGGAAGATAAACAACCCAATCACAAAAATGGGCAACGGACCTAAATAGATACGTTTCCAGAGAGGACAAAAGGAAGGCCAAGAGACACATTAAAACATGCTCAGAGTCACTGATCACCCAAGAGATGCAAATCAAAAGGACAAGGAGGTACTACTTCACAGCTCTCAGAATGGCTATCACCAACAAATCAACAAAGGGCGAGTGCTGGTGAGGATGGGGAGAAAAAGGAACCCTCCTTCACTGGTGGTGGGAATGCAGACTGGTGCAGCCACTATGGAGAAGAGTATGGAGTTTCCTCAAAAAACTAAAAACGGAACTCCCATTTGACGCACTGATCCCACTTCTAGGAATATATCCCAGGAACCTAGAATTACCAATCTGAAAGGATGCATGCACCTCTATGTTCACTGCAGCACAATTTCCAATAGCTAAGATTTGGAAACAGCCTAAGTGCTGGTCAGCAGATGAGTGGGTTAAAAAGCCGTGGTACATCTACACACTGGCATAGTACGCTGCCACAAAAAAGGAAGGGGCACTGACCATGTGCAACAGCATGGATGGAGCTGGACAGCATTATGCTAAGCAAAGCTAGTCAGTCAGTGAGTCCGAGAAAGAGAAAAATCACATGACCTCACTCATCTGTGGATTATAATGAACAACATAAACCAATGAACAAAAACAGATCCAGAGACAGAGAAGCATGGATCAGACCATCACCCTCAGAGGGAAGGTAGGGGAGGGTGGGGCTAAGGGGGAGAGATCAACCAAAGGACTTGTATGCATGCCTATAAGCCTAGCCAATGGACGCAGACACCAGGGGGTGAGCGTGAGGGCATGCTTGCGGGGTGGGGGTGGGGGTGTGGGGGGAGTGGGGCATAAGAACACATATGTAATACCTTAATCAGTAATAGGAATGAAAAGGAACCCAGGAACATATCATCAGGTGAGAATTCACACACTCACACTCACGCACACTCAGGCACCCGCACACTCACACCAGGAGAGGGCTCTGCCGCTCTCAGTGGAAGTCACCTCTTATCTCCCAGCCTGACCACCGCTTTCTCACCAGCTGAACCAGAGGACAATGATGAGTGACGGCCCTGGTGCTCTGCGGAAAGCGACCTCTCCCTCCCGGACACTTCCCACCGTCCAGCAGCCACTTTTGTGCGCCCTCTCTGTCCCCCACGCCCTGAGCAGGGCTGGGCTGGCCTGAGAGCCCACAGACTTGAGGACCCAGATCCTGGGGGTGTTGGAGCCGGGGCCTGTGGGGGCCCCCTTGGTCAACTGCAAACTCGGCCAGCTGAGGTCACACAATAAAGGCCAACGCCAGAGTTCCATGAATTGTTGCGTGTAAGTCCCCTCAGCGAGCTCCCACTCTGGCGCAGCAAGCGGAAGGCCTCACGCCAGTGAGCCAGGTTTGGACCTCAGGCCTTCACTCCAACCAGGTGGGAACTCATTTCCAGATGGAAAAAGCCGACTGGGGAGGGGCTGCGGGTTGCCAGTGACTAGAGCAAGTTCACCCCTGGAGACAGCATGTTCAACCCCGGAGACAGCAAGAACCCAGAGTGTGTGCTTACCTTTTCCACAGGCCGTGCTCCTCACCACGTGGACTCCTGTACAGCAGGGAGGCTGGCGGGAAGGAAGAGGTGGGGGGCTGCGCCTGGCAAGCTTCCTGGGACTGCGCCCTGGTTCCTGCCAGGGCGAAATCTCCCGGGATCACGAGATCAGGAACAAACCAAGATCAGGGGGCAGGAGGGGGGGCGTGTTTTAACAGGCCCAGAGAAGGTGGGGACAGGGGCGCCTGTGCCACACCCACCAGGCTGCAAGGGGTGGCAGAGGGTGAGGGACTGTCAGGGGGACCCTGTGCTTCCAGGCATGAGGGTGGGGGCGGTCGCGGAAGTGGAGGGAGAAACAGGAGGCCGCGACCCCCAGCTAACCTCCCACTCGCCACCCCTGGTCTGTGTTTCTGGGGACCCCTTTCTCTCTGTGGTTGTGGCTGCCACTTACCTACCTTGTTCCCTGGGCCAGGCTTGGCTCCCCACTCCCACCCCACCGCAGCCCTCTGTCTAGAAAAGAGTGCCCTGCCCTTGGCTAGCCCACTGTCCCTACTGTCTGGATGGGGACATTTTAGTAACCCCCGGGGCAGAGGAGAGCTGGCCAGATGCAATTACTTTGTCTCTCTCCACAGGTGCCCTCCTCAGTCTACCCCTGGGGTTTGGGTCACCAGAGCTCTTTGACAAGCCTGGAATCCAGCCTTTGCTCTGCTCACCTCCCCTAAGCCTTCAGGTGATGGCAGCCTCCCTGCCTTCCTCCCCCCTCAGGAAGGGGTTCTCCTCTCACCAACAAATCCCTTTGGCAAAGTCACACCTGGGCCTGAAAGCAGAAGAGTGGGCAGGAGGCTCCTGAGGAGGAGCAGGCCAACAAAGCTCAGGAGAGGTGGGGAGGCACCAGCCACAGCCTGGTGCTCAGGCTCTGGCAGAGCTGCCCCTTAGCTGAACCTTAACCCAGGGTTCTCCTCTCAGGTGGCGCCTCCAGGGCACACAGGGGGCCTGGCATGCTCAGTCTGGCAGGTTTTGCTGCCTGCTTTTCCATAGTCTCTTTAGGAGACAAAAGTCAGGCTTGTGAGGAGAGAGGGAGAGGGGAAGAGCAAAGCTGAGGCCCAGCCCTGTCATCCAAGCTGGCCTGAGGCATCTCCTGGGCGTCCTTGGAAATCAGCTTCTCTTAGTGAGGAAGGGCTTGTAATAAGAATAGAGCCGCAGTTGTTTAATCATTACTTACAAACTATAAATACGAGGCCATGGGACACTGGAGGATGAAACAGGCTCTACTGAAAACATAGGCTGCCTCCTTGGCCCATTACTCAGAAAAGAACTGCATTTTGAAAAGATACCGGGCACAGGACAGGCTTTGATTTGGCAGCTGTGCCCGCACCCTGACCCCCTCCTGTGGTCTTCCTCAGGAAGCCTGACCATTCCAATCTCATCCCAGGAAGGGGCTGAGCTGTTCCTAAAGTCTTGGAAGATTAGACACCTTGTGGTCAGCCTTTGAGCTCCTGAAGGGCAGATAGTAGGCCCTCCCCTCCCCTTTGCATGTGACACTTGCAGCTGGCAGCTACAGGTTGCTATCTTCTCCTGAAGAGGCTGAGAGCCGAATTTCCAGGGTGAGCGACTGCTCTCCCCATACTGACCGCATCCTTGGATAAACACTCATTGTGTGGTTCAAACCTCTCTCTGCTTAACTTGGCTCAAGGAGTGACAGGCAGCCTCAGACACATTGTGCTGCCTTTCTCTTCCTCACTCAGACTTGGGGAATATTCAGACTCTGCAAACTGTGAGACCTTATCTGAGAGGGAGAGTGGGCAGAGGACACTGTGTCCCTGTCATGCAGGTGACACTGCATCTCTTCACCATAGGCTGTGGGGCGGTTGTGGGGGCGGAGCGTAACAGCAGGGTGGTGAGGCTGGCTTCTTGTGTGTCCCTACCCTGCCATTCCTCCAGACGTTCCCCATGCCTATGAACTAGCAGAGTTTAAGGTTTCCAGCTACATAGATGGAGGAATGTGGACAAATGAGGCGACTGCTCTCAGCCCCAGTGGATCTGGGATTGTCACCTAGAGCAGAGCAGATAAAAAGCAGAAACAAACAAACAAACAAACAAGAACCAACTCTATTATTTTATACTAGAGGCCCGGTGCACAAAAATTGGTGCACTTGGGGGAGAGGGGGATCCCTCAGTCCGGCCTGTGCCCTCCTGCAGTCTGGGACCCCTCGGGAGATAATGACCTGCTGGCTTAGGCCTGCTCCCGGGTGGCAGAGGGCAGGCCCAATCCCTAGGTTCAGCCCCTGGACAGGCTTAGAGCAGGGCCGACTGGGGAGTTGGGGTGCCGCCTCCTGTCATGCATAGAGCAGGGCCTATTGGGGAGTTGGGGCGCCGCCCCCTGTCATGCACAGAGCTGCAGGACGATCAGGGGTTTGGTCTCTCCCCCTGTCACGCTGATCCCGGTGGTGGGAGGTCTCCTTGCTCCGCTGACCCTGGGGCCAGGACCCCTCTCGCTCCGCCGATCCTGTGGTCCTGAGGCCTCGCGGCTCCGCTGATCCCAGGGGCCTGGAGGTCTCTCAGCTCTGCTGATAACCTGGACAGGGAGGCCTCTGGGCTCCGCTGATAACCTGGACAGGGAGGCCTCTCGGCTCCTCTAATCCCAGGGGCCAGTAGGTCTATCAGCTCTGCTGATAACCTGGACGGGGAGGCCTCTGGGCTCCGCAAATCCCAGGGGCAGGGATGCCTCTCAGCTTCACTGATAACCTGGACAGGGAGGCCTCTCGGCTCCGCTGATCCCGGAGTCCTGAGGCCTCTTGGCTCCGCTGATCCCGGGGTCCTGAAGCATCTTGCTCTGCTGATCCCGGGGTCCTGAGACCTCTCAGCTCTGCTGATTCCAGGGCCGGGGCTCCTCTCGGCTCCGCTGATCCCGGGGTCCTGAGGCCTCTTGCTCTGCTGATCCCGGGGTCCTGAGACCTCTCATCTCTGCTGATCCCGGGGTCCAAAGGCCTCGGGGCTCCGCTGATCCCAGGGTCCTGAAGCCTCTTGCTCTGCTGATCCAGGGGTCCTGAGGCCTCGCGGCTCCCCTGATCCCTGGCCAGGAGGCCTGTCTGCTCCACTGTTCCCGGGGCTCTGTGGCCTCTCTGCCCTGCCGCTTCAGGGCTGTATGGCTTCGCTCAGCTTGCAGCCTGAGTATGCAAATTAACCGCCATCCTTTAGCCTCTATAATTAAAACATTGTATCATTTGGAGTTGTTGCTTCAGGAGCTCAGAGCCCCCCAGCTGCAGATGGGGAACCTTCGCATCCTCATGCTGGGGCAAGCAAGCCTCCCTGTTCGCATCAACTGCCTGGCTGCCGGCGGCCATGTTGGCTGCCAGTTAATTTGCATATCTTGCTGATTAGCAAATGGGAAGGGTAGCGGTCGTATGCCATTTACCATGTTTCTCTTTTATTAGTGTAGATTGGAACTACATATTCAGCCTAGCTCTCCCACCTCTTTCCTAGATGCATTTGGCAATTATTTGTCCTGGCGGGGTCTCCCCTATGACCTGGGCTCTACTCCCCTCTTTCTCCTCAGGACACACGTGACCATTCCCAAGCAAGTTCATGTGGGTGCCTGTACTGACGCCTCTCCCTCCCCTCCAGGTTCACCTGAGTCATCCCCCTCTTCTCCTCTGCATTTCCCCCTCTTCTCCAGGCCCTGGGCCCAGCCATCCTGGACCTAGCCTCTGCCCTGTCCAGCTGTGGGCCTAGGAGGTGTGCTGGGTGAGCTGAACTGCCACCAATTCCAGCACTGGACACAGCAGCCACTGGAATTTATAACCCTGACTCCTGGGACCAACAATGTCTGGGAACCGCTCCCACACTCCTGATTGATGGTGACAGGGGAGGAGGGGTATCTAGCTAATAGACATGTGCTGAAGCCCTCTTGTTTACCATGTTTCACTCCAATCAGGCAAAGGCAACAACCTTTTGAAGAAGGTATCTCCCTCTCTCTCTTTTGGGAAGGAGGGTGCGGGGGTGCCCAAATGTGCTCTCTGACACTTTGGCTACTTAATAAACAGCTGAAAATCAATATCCCCAAAAGAAGCTTCAGGGTGGCAGAAACTTGGTTTCCTTTATTTCTTAACAGTTGGCTAAGAGGGTTCAGACTGGTGTCAGTTGGCTAGATAACCCGTGTCTCATGGTTTCTTAAATTTCCTGGCACGTGTGTTCTGTTCTTCCTCAACTACCTGCAAATTGCCCATTCTCACTTCTGAAAAATCATGTCCCCCCTTTCTCCTTTGTTCAAAATATATAGAACATAGTCCAATCGGCCTGGCTCAGTGGTTGAGCATGGACCTAAGAGCCAGGCATCAGCATTCATTTTCCTGTCAGGGCACATGACAGGTTTCAGGCTGGATTCCCAGGGTAGTGCCCATGGAGGGCTGAGGATCAATGATTCTCTCTCATTGTTAATGTTCCTACCTTTCTTTTCCACTCCTTCCTCTCTGATATCAATAAAAAACTTGCTTTAAAAACTTTAAAAATGTCATATACCCAATGTTGCTTCAATATGCTTATAATTTTATGGCTACGTCAATTCTATGTGAAATCTTCTTGCACATGTACTAACCCCTGATGTTCTCCTGTTAATCTCTATCTGTTAATTTGTCTATTCGCCTGGCCTAGAAGAACCAAGCAGCCACAAAAAAAGGACTTGTATGCATGCATACAAGCATAACCAATGGACATAAGACACTGGGGGGTAGGGGAGGCCAGGGGATTGTCAAGGGTGGGTGGAAAAAAAGGAGACATATGTAATACTCTTGGTAATACTTTGAGCAACAACAACAACAAAAAAAAAACAGGCAAAAAATATTAATGAGGTATTTTACCTTCAAGTTTTGCACAAAGTCTTCTTAGTTTGATGTCTCTCACAGGCCATCTCACTAAGGATTGAGTGCTAAATTGTATCTTTTTAAATCAGATACAATAACCAAAGTATATGTTACCTTGATAGATTAAAATAAAAACTCAGCTCCTTAAGTACACTGCATATATTTCAAGGGCTTAATCATCACATGGGGTTGGTGGCTACCGTACTGGACAGGGAGGCCCTGACCATCTGCTATGTGCAGCACAGGAGGTACTACAAGGCTGGGTACCTTGTTTCCAGGGGTGGGGAGGGCTGCTGTTGGTGAAACTGGTCCCAGGGGAGATGTTGCAAGCACTGGTCAAGGGGAGACACTGCAAGGGTAGATGCTGCAGCTCTGTTTGGCTGTGTGGCAGCTGCAGCCACAATTAGGGACACAGCAGGGAACCTTTGTTTGGGCCGCAGTGTCCCCAACCTCAGCCCAGGGCTCACTAAGTTTTGTGCTGAGCAGAGGTCTCTGGGCTCTGCAAACCTCCAAGTGGGGTGTGTGTGGGGGGTGTGGGGTGAGGCTCCGGGCTCCCTAAACTGCTCCTTATATTTGATTTGCACCCATAGATGAGAAAGTGAATCATGCGCAGGTATCATGAATGTTTGTTTACCAGCTGTTGTCAACCTCTGGGTCAGGAACAATGGAACTACATCCTGCATATCAGATATGTACATTACGATTCATAACAGTAGCAAACTTACAGTTATGAAGTAGCAACGAAAATAATCTTATGGTGGGGGGTCACCACAACATGAGGAAATTTATTAAAGGGTCGCAGCATTAGGAATGTTGAGAACACTGGTTTAGACAGTTGTGGAACTTTGGAACAAACCTTGGCTCACACTTATTGGGTCCTGTAGTCTCAGCTCTTCGCCCTGAATAACTCTGCTCAGGGGCCATGTCTCCACGGGTAGCCCCTCCCAGATTTATTTTTAAACATATATACCAGACACACCCTCTTGGCCAGGACCCAAGGAGGCAGGACACTCTTTGAGGTCCTAGCTTTAGGGGTCTGAAGTGAGGGGGGACAGTGAAGACAGTCCAGACTCAGAGAAGGCCTCTGAATGAATAGGCATGAACACCTTCCCACCTCCACCGCCAACACAGGACAGCCTGCTGAGACCAATAACCCCAGGGGTAGGCTGCCCTGTCCAGCTCTGGGCTCAGGAGGCACTCTGAGAGCCTCTAGCATGTCTGGGTCCCTGTGCTCCTCACCACCCTTGATCACTGCACAGGCATAGTTTGTTTCTTGGGTGACCAGTTATTTCATTGAGGCTCAACTGGAGCCATGGTCCTGGACTTGCAATCTGCCTGTGCCTTTGTCTTCATTTTCAAGTTCATGAACTCTCTCTTCATGACTCAACCTCCCTCAGCATTCAGGTCTCTGAAGCAGAAGCTCCAGAAGAGCCAGTGACACTGGGTGGGGAGGAGTGCGGGTTATAATGAGGTGGCCTAGCCCCAATAAGGCAGGGCCACTGCCTCTCAACTTCTGATGGAGCCTGTCAGTTTGTAGCCTTCAGGGATCTCAGACCATTCCTCTAGCTACCGGTTCAGCACTCCAGCCTCTGTGATCATCTCTAGGCTCCAGCCTGGAAGGGGGCTGATGTCATTGTTTCATATCCCATTTGTGGCACTTACCACAGTGCCTCAAGCAACTGGGGGAAATGAGAGCAAACCTGCCTGAGCTCCCAGGATTCCTGCTCACTGAATTCCTGCTTCCCTGTGTCCAGGGACATTTATATCTCCATGGCTGGAGTTCTCTCTGAACTCCTCTCACCTCTCATCATGGACACGAGGAACCTACTCCAGTTTGGTGGCCCCTTGAAAAAGAAGCGTACCACAAGAGACACCACAGATGAGAACTTCCTTTAGGCTCTCTGTCTCCTTTGACACAACAATCAGTCAATATTTCATGAGGACTGAGCTGGGGGAGAGTTGGAGGGACAAATCCTGTGCACAGTAAGGAACTGACTTCCCCAAGGCCCTACCCTCTGCCCTCGTACCAAGCTTGGCACAGTGTCCTTTCCATCTTGATGAAATATTTCCCAATTGGCTCCTTTGCCCATCTATCAAAAGATAGCATGGGGCTTTGTCTGGTGAGCAACTTCCTCCTAACTGCATTCACCTAATTTGCCTAGAGGAAAGCATGAAGAAATTCATCCACCCACAGGTGTCATGAATTTGGAGTCTATGAGGAACTTCTGAACAAAGTTGGGCTTGTGCTTCTGGAGCCTTGTGTACCCGGTTCTTCTCCCGTCAGTATTTTCCCAAACTCAGAGTATAGCCATCAGTCCCAGCTTGAGGAATCCCCTTGCCCCTCCTGGAGCAGAGCCTCACAGGGACCAGGGGGAGCCTCTCCTCTCTCAGGTGGAGTCACACCCTGATCATCTGTCCTTCAATTCTGTAATGCCAGGTAGGTGCTGGGCCCAGTGCCTCCTTAGACATCAAGGAAGAGAAGGGCAGAAAGTTGAGAGGTGCCAATGGATGTCACCCAGGCTCCACACGGAAAGCATCTTCTTGCCCATGATGGGAGGGAAGGAATGCCTTAAAGAAACACATGGGAACCAGTGTGGGAATTCATAAGCGACGGCCTAAAATGTCTTTGATTGTAGGAGGAAAATGTCCTCTTTGGTTTATGGTAAGGCATAATTCAATGGGAAGCACTAGTGAAGGCTACAGAAGCTAGACTGTGAGCAAGGTTATACTGATGGATATTTCTAGGTCCTTCCCTTACTTTGTGTGCAGTCCTAAGCAGTGGGAACAGACTCTCAGGTTTCCATTAATATTAAAAGTATTTCAAGAAAAGGACAGCCAGGTCAATTTAAACGCTGTTTAAAAGTTGGTTTGGGGTAGCTCCTGTGTCTGGAACACCTCCATGTGCCACTGTGCAAAACATCCTGAGAACAGCCTTTCAGAGCCGTGTATGTGTGTGTGTGTGTGTGTGTGTGTGTGTGTGTGTGTGTGTGTGTGTGTGTCACTGTGCAGGACTGGAAGGCTGGTTCCAGAGCCTAGGTAATGAGGCCACAAAGATATCCTGGTGTTAATCCCTGGGATCTGGGAATGTTACCTAATAAGGCAAAAGGGAGTTTGCAGATGGGATGAAGGCTTTGAGATGGGGACTGGGATTGTTAATTATATGCCTTGATTTCACAGCCCACAGGACAGGACAGCAGCCCAACCTAAACATGATTTCTGGGTGTGTCTCTGAGCTAATTTCAAGAGAAGATTAGCATTTGAAGTGGTGGACCCTAAAAGGATATCACCCTCCCTATGTGCACAGCATCAATTCACTGAGAACCTGACTAGAACAAAAGGAGGAACTCACCCCTATATTCATGAATCACTGTAGGGTTGGGACAGCACATCCCATCTCACAGGCCTCTGTCCTCACACTGGATCTTAAACCATCAGCTCCTCTGGTTCTCAGGTCCTCAGTCTCAGGCCAAATTAGACCAACAGCTTTTCTGGGCCCCCCAGCTTGCAGATCTTGGGTTTGCTCAGTCTATGTAATCACACCAGCGAAGTCCTCATATCCTCTTGCTGCTCTGAAGAACCCTGACTAATACAGTGGATTACGAATGTGTGCATGCAGAGTTGGGGACAGAAGATGAGCAGGAGATGGGACCACAGAGCAGAGACTGGAGTCATGTTGCTACAGCCATGGAATGCTGGCGACCTAGCAACTGGAGGAGCCAGGAAACAGACTCTCCCTGAAACTCCACAAGGAACCAGCGCATCTCTCACCTTGACTTCTGCTATTCTAAGCCCCTGGGTCTTCTCAATCCCACAGATCCTTTGCTTCTTTGTACAATATTTTTCTCCTCACAATTTGAGAAGTCAGTGTGTCTTCACCTGGCACCATGTTTCTCATCCAACCTTGCTATTCGGTGTTTTTAGGTAATGTGTCCTCAGCCTTGAGCCAAGAGCTGCCTCACAAGCAGCACCATGGTGCCTAGTCTATGGTGGGGTATACTAATAAGCCCTGATAATAGCATCTGGGCCACCTGGTGTGGCTGGCAACACCTTCCAGTCTAGAGGAAGTTGATGGACAAAGGGCAATGGGCTCACCGGGAAATAGAAGGGGTCAAGGAACCTGGTACTGAGTGGGAAGGGACAGATGATGGGAAGGAAGTAATCTGGGAATCGCCCCTTTCCCCTCAGCTGCCTTCCCTGAGGAATGCAGTCTTGGGACCCCAGGGGGATGTATAGTCTTAGGACCCTAGGGGCACAAGAGCCTGGATGTGGGGAAGGTACTTGCTGGGCTTTATGCTGTCCTGGGATTAAGGTTGAAGTGCTGCTTCCCTGCAAGCCCATGAGGTCCCCAAACTGTTGTGCCTGATACATCATCTCTTAAAAGAGCTAATACATTCAAGGGCTCAGCTTCAGAATAAAACCACTGCAAAGACAGAGGATGGAGCCATGCAGAGGAGCCATCCTCCCTAAGGGGAATAAGAAGGAGTGGATGGCAATATGCAGTCCCCAGCTCTGCCATTGACACCCAGGAAATGGAGTGCCCGATCCTGCCTCAGTCGAGCTGTCTTTACCTTTGCCCACACCACACAAAGGGAAGTCCTGGGATAGCTCATCCAGGAGACACCAGGACTCCCCGAAGAGAAAAGGTAGGTATCCCTTGACTGGCTCCATTACTGCATGCTGTCCTGGGCTCTGTCTGACCTTACTTAGAGTATATGAAAGAGTTTGACTGTTTTGAAAGCATTTACTGATTGAATTTAGGGAGAGAGGGGAGGAGAGAGAAGGACGTGGAGGTTTTGTTCTGATTTCCTAAGCACTCATTATGAATTCCTGTATGTGCACTGGCCAGGCATCAAACACCCAACCTTGCCATACCAGGATGATGCTGTGACCCACTAAGCCACCCAGCCAGGGCAAGAGCTTCATTCTTGGGAAAGCTCTTCTTTCCAGGGTTGCAGGTGTATGTAGACTCCAGGTCAGTATGGAGTGGAATGTGTTGAGGCAGGTGAAGGAAGCAGATTTGCATGGAGGCCCCTCCCTCCTCTGAGGCAGGGGAGAGGATAAGAGAAGTGTGTGGAGCCAGGCTCAGGCTTGGGGTGTCAGAAGGCAGCATTGTTGCTGTAGCTCCACCATGACCTGGCCTCTGCTCCTGCTCACCGGCCTCACTCAGGGCCCAGGTGAGGCCTCTGTGGAAGGGACCGTGGGTTCACCTTGGCCTGATTCTTTGCCTCCTCTTCAGGCTCACCAGGTCCCCAGCACTGCACCCACCAGTGAGTGCTTTTGCTGTTTTCAGGGTCCTGGGCCCAGTCTGCCCTGACTCAGCCTCACTCAGTGTCCAGGGCTCTGGGACAGGCAGTCTCCTCCACCTGTGCCAGACACAGCGATGATTTTAGTTGTTATGATCATGTCTCCTGGTAAAAAGAAGGACCCGGCATGGCCCTAAACTGCTGGTTTATAAAATCCAAAAATGGCCATCAGTGATCCCTTATTTATTCTCTTGATAAAAATGTGGAAAAAGAGCTACACTGCCCAGGCCTGGGCTGCCATTACATCATGTGGCTGATTAGTACTGTTGTTCTTCACATGAGCCATGGCACTACCCACTGCCGGAGTCCATTCATTGTCTTCACTAGCTGAGTTTAGACAGAGACCCCCCCAAAAACTAGTAGCCCTTGAAAGTCCTAGTAAAGGTCAGGGCTTGAAAGTCCTAGCAAAGGTCAGGGCTGTGCACCACCCAGTTAATCTAGGAACCACTCAGTTAATTTAGGTAATAATAGTTGAAGCATCCCCACCTTAGTTCCCTTAATTCCTTAGATACTTATGTAGATCCTTGTTGATTATTGTTAATCAGATTCTCCTGGAAATCTATTGATGGGCTAATCAGATACTTTGTCTTTTCCTGGAAATTTTCTGCTGATCTGTGTGTCATTGAAACCTCCTTACCCTAAGGGCTACTCCAGATCAATAAAAGATTGGAGCGGCCTGAGCAAGGTGGAAGTCCTTCGGGACTTGCCGCCTGGTCCCCCAATATTGCAAAATTATCTCGCGTCTTTTTCTCTCATTTGCTGTGTGGCTTCTCTTTCAGATACCGAACCCTACTCCACGCAGAACGTGGAGGGAGTCTCACTCGACATCTGGCACCGGATGGGTAATCTGGAAATGCAGTTCTTGCTGGAGCGAGAAAAGGAAGTTTTCACCAAAATGGTGTGGAAACCTCAACGAAAAAGGGTGAGGGGGATTCCACCACATGCAATGCCCAGGATCAGCTACAGAACCCCGGTCTGTAAGTAAACTGGGAACGTTTTCTCAACCAGGCTAACCAACGGGGCAGGATTTGGCTTTAAAGAAGTAGATTCGGCTTTAAAAAGGTATATTTGGTTTTTTAAAAAGAAAGACATCGGTTCTGAAAAGTTTGCCAAAAAGTTAATCAGAACTTGCCCAAAATTGTTTCCCCTTGTGGAACACAGCATTTCATTTCCTAGAGGCTTTAGGAGAGGTCAAGGAGGATAAATCTCATCCCCTTGCACCCTCCACTCCTTAACGGGAGCAGAAATTAAAGAAAAAATGGGAGGAATGGCCTTCATGGCTCCCTCCACCTCCATGTCCTAATCCTGAAATGTTTAATTCTCTGTTAATAGAATCACCTGTGCAAAAAGGCCAAATTATAACGAAATTGGAATATTAAAAGGCACTCCTTAAAATCAGGCTGAAAAAAGGGTGCCATGGTCACATCAATGTGGTTTCTTGTTCAAATTAAAATCTTAATTTGTATTTGGAATCTAAAGTCCAAAGCTCTCCCACAATGAGATTACTCAATGTTTTATTTAAAAATTACCGGAGAACATCTTATGACAACCAAACTTTGGCTAAGATAACCTTGGGTGCTAGCCATGACTTTAGAAAGCAAAATAGGGAAACAATTTAAAATGTCTTTTTCTATTAAGCATGACTTTGGGGACAAATACGCCATCTGAGTCATTTGCTGAAACTTCCCCCAAAGCAAGATGTGGTGGAAAGGAAAAGGGAGCACGTGGTGACCCAGATGGGACGCCCCCTCCTTAATTATTCTAAAATTAAAGTCCTTCTTGTAATTGAATAGCTTTTACTAATTCATAAATGCATCCAGGATTTCTGTGCACATGTAAAGGGAAAAGGCCAGCTTAAAAACGAGTGCGCATAGTTTTGAGCTGAACTTGACCTTTTGCTGTGTACAGAATAAAAACCCGAGACTGTTTTGGCCTTAAAAATGGCAGAGATGAACCTGAGAAAGAAATGCAGACAGGTTTCCCAAGGCGATTTAAAGTAGCTCTTTTGAAATCTCCCGCCCTGAGGCAAGTACCACCAGGAAGTTGCTAGTCAAGTTTACATGTGAATAGCTATGGTTTTGCTTCTTGACTTCCCCAGCAGGAAAATTGTGACCATTTTGAAATTAAGCAGCTATGCCAGGCTTATTGGCTGGAAACTTAAAACTTTTAAGTTCAAATCATCTAAAAGTATTGAGATTTATAATACTGAAATGTTGATCTGAGTGTGCCTATTATGAAGTCTAGAAGATAGAAGTTAATCTATTAATTGAAAATGCCTTATATTTTATTTGAAATGTATCCTTAAATGTGAAAGTATTGATTTGAAAAATGCCAAGTATTTAATTTGCCACCTAAGATTTAAAGCTCTGAAAATTTAAAATGCAAATTGAATCAGGAAAAATTAATTAAATATCTAATGTATAACTTGCTTTTGAAAAAATAGAATGTGTTTTCTCTTAAATGATTAGGAATTCAAACTATGTTACTTCTTGGTCTGATTTTAAAAAAGAGGATTAATTTTTAAGATCTCAACTGAAAATTTTTAATACAAAAACCAGTTTAAATTTGATTAATATTCTTTAAGATAATTATAAAAGGCATAAACAGCTAATGAGATTTCTACTTGTCTACAATATAATGTTGGCCATCTCCCTTTTAGGGATTTTGGTTTGCTCTTCCCTTGTTTATTGTGAGAATAAGGAAATCATCTCTTCTGTCAGACAACAGTGTAGACAGCCACAATGTTGGCTGCCTGACTTGGCAGCCGCCATGTTGGCCGCATGGCCTGCCCCGCCCCTGGAGGCCGCCATCTTGGAACAACAAAGGCCCCTCCCTGTGACTTAGCCAATCACTAAAGGAGTGTCTGCTCACTGAGGCAGGATGTGATTTCAGGGGTGGAGTTTTAAGGCGGAGTTTTACTACAGAAATGCTGATGGGGCAGAAAGTGTGCTTGCCTCGCGGATTTATTTAATACTATTTTTAAGAAGATATTTTTAATGCTTAACAAATTAGCAATCATGGTCTTAATATAATTTCAGTGGTATGATAGACCAGTGTTTTAAGCAGTTGGCTTTATAAGGGCCAACAATAGAGCTCATATTTCTTAAAAGGCTTGTAGATACAGTTTTAAAAGATATCTTAAATTCTCAGTAGAACCACAGTTATGCATATATCATAAACAAATTAAGAGTAATTGATTCCATGGTCAAGACTAGATCCTATTATGTTGAGAACTGTTTAAAAAGTGTTGAAAATGTTTTAATTAGATATGTATTTGGAAGTTTTTCCGAGTGCAATATTTCAAAATATAATATGCTTGGTTGCATAAGGAATTTCTGCCAAATAAAAGAAAGAATTGATTTATTAGTAGCAAAGTCTTTCTTTAAACTAGCAATGTCTTTTATTTAAAAGCTCCTCACCACTGCATTTTAAATTCGGCTGGATGTGAAGCAGCGTTTGCATCTCATGTATCAAAATAAAACTTTACTAAATTTACTAATCTTTGTAAGCAATTGAATCCTAGTAAAGTAAAATTCTTCTAAAAAGTTACTGAAGGCTTCCCATGATCCCTCTGTATATGCAAATAAGCCAAAGAGTATATTCTTTAAAAAATATAATTGCTACCATTTACAGATTGTTGTTAAAATACTAAATCTGACAATAATTAGTCACCATAAATGAAAAATCACTTGAAATATATAGCTTTGCGACAGTATTTGTTAAAATCTCAAAAGGCAACCATGTTCCTTACATTTGTTGCTGTGTGAGAAAGAAAGCTGTTGGGAAGGAAATAAAAAGAGGTTTCCTTCAGATGTCTAACTAAAATTAAAAATCAATATATTGGGCCTGTGTACATAAGCTAAATTAAATAATTTGTGTTTTGCCTCCTTAAACAAAGTTTACGTAAATTTACCCAAAGACTAATACCAGAAATTTAATTAATGTCATTTTCTGTCCATAACTTAGGACAAGTAAAGTTAAAAGAATAAATGTTATTTCAAACTGACTTAAAATTGGCAAATTGGGCTAAGTGGATATTCAGGGGAACTTAGCTGTCACCTATTTAAATATAAACTACTACAATTTTTATATAAGACCTCCATCATTATACCAAAAAATATTTTACAGGAACCAATTCCTGGAGCTTTAACTGTTTTTACTGATGGGTCATCTAATGGGAAAGCTGCCTATCATAATATAAATTCTGACCGAGTCATACTGACCAGTCATACTTCTGTGCAAAGAATTGAATTAAAAGCTACTAAGGCTGCGTTGCAAGATTTCCAACAGCCTGTTAACATAATTTCTGATTCCTCTTATGCTTCGGGCCTAGTAAGTAGAATTGAAACTGCCCGGTTGAAATGGTTTAGTGACCAAAGTTTATTCTTACGATTTAAGCAAGTTCAACAGATTGTGCAGCAGAGAAAATACCCTTTTTATATCACCCACATCAGGGCTCACCGCATAATACCTAGCCCATTAACTAAGGGAAATGCACATGCTGATCAATTGGTTGCTTTATTAAAAGAGGCTTCAGAGTCTCATCAGCTTTTAAAAATCCCAACTTGAAAAACAAAAAAGGGGGATGATGGTGAAATCACCTACAGGTAGGCTGCACCTAGCTTTAATTACTCTAAAATTTTTCACTTGTGATGCTGATGGAAAGACACCTATGGAGCTACATTGGTGTCAGAATAAAAGGAACAGCCCAGAGACCACCTGGGGCACGGTAAAGTGAAGTATGGTAATAATCATTTCAGGTAAAAAATAGTTTCATACTGGTCTTAGAAGGCACATTTTTCCTTTACCTGGGAAGGACAGCGTAGCTATCCCAAGGTCAGGGGGCTCCAGTTAATATGTCAACTCAGTGCTCTGGAGACCCAGAACTGTAATTTAGAGAGCATATTGTCTCTGCTTCTGTAAATCTCTTCATCTTCTTTTTCTTTAACTAGGTTCCTCATTCCAAACCTTGAGTTTGAAATTTAAGTTGTCATGACCTAGAGCAGAGAATATTCTTGCATGGTATTATTCTACAAAGTTTTATTAATAATTTTTGATGCTTTACAACAGTATATTATGCATTTATCCCAAACAAATTTACAAATGAATTTGAATGCTTTACATGAAGGGATTTATTCCCTCCTGGGAAGGCACTTAAGCATTCTGTATTGACCTCTCTTGACCTTTTGTTTGCCAAAAGGATTCCAATTGTCTACAGCTGTTGTCTGAGCTCTCTGTTCAAGCTGAGATCATGAAAAGCTGGTACCATGGATCTGTCTCTTGCCCAATGGCGTAAGCTGGGCCCTCTCTGGAGAAGAAACCTGGGTTCCCTATGATCAATGCCGGGACCCCGCCAGCAGGCCAGGGGATCCAAAGGCAGTTGCTGGGCATGGAGGCCAGAGGGACATAGGCTATCAAGGAGACAGAACTGAACCTCACATCACCCTACTTGGCCCAGAGATGGCTGGTAGTCAACGACGGCTAAGACCCCACAGGGTGGGGCGACCTAAGATAGGCACAGTCCAGGGCCAGTAGGAGAAAACTTGGGGTGCAACAAAGGTGGGGCACAGATCCTCACCCCCCGCAATGGTACAGGGGCTTGAACACTCGCCCCTTCTGAGGAAGGTCTCCTGTCCCCATGGCTGCTTCTTGCTTCCCATGCCCAGCGCAGATCAGGAACCAAATAACAGAAGAGATTTGGTCCAGCTGAAATCAGCACCCAGAAAAACGGAGGCTTGGCTAACAGACCCTATGTCTAAATCTAGCCTAACAACAGGAATGCTTGGGCCTTCACAAGGATGTAAAGTGATCCTTTTCATTAATATTTACAGTGTAAATTAAGATTACTGTTAAAATATTAAGTTTGACAGCAAAATAGTTTTCAAATTAATTCAAGTCAAGTTTTCAAATTAAACTTGGCTAATTTGAAATAAGTAATTATTCAAAAAGTATTAACGGAAATTTTCATTTCGTGGTAAACATGCTATGAACCTAAATCATGTTCAAGTTCATTTTTTGTGTGAAAAAATTAATATTTAAAGCTATCTAGACTGCATTATAAAGTTTCCAAGAAGCCTCTTAATTAAATCAAAAAAAGAAGGATAGTGAAAAAATACAGTGGAAAAATGCCATGTAAGGAAATATATCCTGTAGCTAAATTACATTTAGAGAAAAAATTTTTTCGTTTATAATGCTAACAGTGAGACACCGAGAAAAAACACACATTATGCCAGGGTAAGCCAGGGAAAGATCATTTTAAAGAAAAGACCCCAAGTAAGGTTTTTTTTTTTCCTTTAACCTTTGGTCGAGAATATGTTTGTATACTTTCAGAGAACAGCTACAAGACCATGTGGATTCCTGTAACAACAGATCCCAGAAAGCCAGCCACAAAGACAGAAGAGACAGTTCAGAGATGGAGATGGTGGAAGACGCCTTGGCATGCTAGCAGTCAGCAGCTGTGCGTCGCTGCAGGGTGACCAGGACCAGACCAGAAAGGACCGGACCTGCATTTTCCACCATCCAGAACCAACATTTCATTGCTGGCATGTACACATGAACTGTCGGACATTGAAACATGGAATCAGAACTTTTGGACATTGAAATTGGGACTTGATTAATTTTTAAAGAAAAAATAAGGGGGAGATGCCGGAGTCCATTCATTGTCTTCACTAGCTGAGTTTAGACAGAGACCCCCCAAAAGCTAGTAGCCCTTGAAAGTCCTAGTAAAGGTCAGGGCTTGAAAGTCCTAGCAGAGGTCAGGGCTGTGCACCACCCAGTTAATCTAGGAACCACTCAGTTAATTTAGGTAATAATAGTTGAAGCATCGCCACCTTAGTTCCCTTAATTCCTTAGATACTTATGTAGATCCTTGTCGATTATTGTTATTCAGATACTCCCGGAAATCTATTGATGGGCTAATCAGATACTTTGTCTTTTCGTGGAAATTTTCTGCTGATCTGTGTGTCATTGAAACCTCCTTACCCTAAGGGCTACTCCAGATCAATAAAAGATGGGAGTGGCCTGAGCAAGGAGGAGGTCCTTCAGGACTTGCCGCCAGGTCCCCCAATATTGCAAAATTATCTCGCGTCTTTTTCTCTCATTTGCTGTGCAGCTCCTCTTTCAGATACCGAACCCTACTCCACGCAGAACGTGGAGGGAGTCTCACTCGACAATCCACAGTGGTGCTTGTTTGTGGGAACGTGAGACCAACACCTGCCCTGGGATCACAGGCTCCCTCCTTGCTCTGAAGATTCTTCCCCACCCCGAGCAGGGGCTCATGCAACATGGCCCTGAGGAAAATTCATCCTCTCTCTGTCCTTCCTCCTCTCACAAAGCATTGAGAGCACAGCTTGTTTTCTTCAGATAGGGTCCTCTCTCACACACAATCCCAAAGCAAACTCTCTGTTACTGGCTTCTTGTCTTTACTTGTGTTTTGTGCATCCAGATGACCACTCATTCAACCTTTCATTGTAACAGCCACAAGGAGGCCCCTCATGTGCTTATTGGGTAGGTTTCCCACAATCGTCTGGGAAATCCCCACTTTAAATCCCTTAGCCTCTCATACCTGTGCAGACCACCTGGATTCAGATCTCCAAGAATGAAGTGGGAATGAGAATAAAGGAAAAAAAAATTTATTTCCTTCTCTTCCTTTCTCCTCTCCTTCCAATTTGATTTTCTGTCTTTTTATGCTCCCAATACTTCCCAGAACCTAGGAAGGTTTGAGGCTGGGTTTTGAGTGAAAGGTTCTGTGTCCTCTCAGAATCACCTCTGCACTCAGGAATCTAAAGGATGCTTCTAAAAGCAGCCCATGGCTGCTTGGATCTTGCAGAATCTGTGGTAGGTGGCCCCATTCCTCAGGGGTCCCCAAAGATTTCTGTGATGCTGCAACACATTTCCAGTGATAATCCCAGTTAAAATGCATCAAACAGTACAAGTACACATAACTATCAGGCCAAGAAGTTCAGGACTGTTGAAGGAAGCTGGGCCAAGGTGCCACAAGCCCTGGTGTGTGACCTCATGATCCAAAGGCTGTAAGCCATCTCTGACTTCCAGCCCTGCAGATGTCAGCTCTTAGAAATGACATGGATGATCACCCTACCTGGAAGCTAAGTCTTTTCTATAATTTTCTCCACTTAGGTCACTTGGTGACATTTTCCCAAGTACTGCTTTGTTTACCATCATGCTTTAATCGTCCAAGCTGCAACAGTGACGCATGTGGACCCTCTCCAGTTGTGTCACAGCGCAGTGGGAAAGGGTCCCTCTAATGAAGATGTGGAGAAGATCCTGAGTCACAGCCCCACATCTGTGTAAAGCTGGTCAGAGGGGTGAGCCTGCCTGTAGGGTGTGTGTGTTTGTTTGTGTGTGTGTGTGTGTGTGTGTGTGCGGGGGACGAGCAATGTCGCTATGCTGGACACCAGTACGAACCAGAGAGTAATGGCTCTGCTGACCCTCCACCGTGGCATCTGAGATTGGTTGTGGCTCCTGATTGTACAGCAAAGCCCATAGGTTGCATGTTATTTCGATGTTCATAGGACTGTGGGAGCCCCCACTGGCCCTTCTAGTGTTTCTCCTCAAAGGCGGACCACCATTTCCTTTTAAGAAGGTAGTCACTATTTCATAAGAGGGACTATTACCAGGAGAACCAGGACAAGCTGTTGGGTGCTCAGGGTCTCTCTGATGAGACCTTGCTGGAATAAGAAGCACACTGTTCCCTGGGTATTTGGGGTCTCAGATGGGAGACATGGTCCCTGCATTTCTCAAGTAACACCATTGGACACCTGTTTAATTTTTATTGGATGTGGAAGAAGGGTCATTTTTGATGGAAGGGATTAGAAGTGCTTTAGGTGTCACTATGGCCAATGTACCCATCACTCTTCTCCCATAAGATTCAGTCAGAGACTCAGCACCACAGAGCATGACCTTTCATGTGTCACAGAACCTCCGCGTCAGGTGCCTCTCTCTTTATCATGTACTATTTCCGGATGTTTCATCTTTCTCCCTAGTTGGCATTCTGAAAGGAAATTATTATATTTCTTTGACCTGAAAGTATGGGTTTGGGAATGAATATTAGTGTGTTTAAATGTATTTGTTTAGCTCTATTGGTTATTAACTATTTTTGCAAGTGGTCCTTTTGCCTGCTCTGGCAGCCATCATGCTTAGCATGTCTACGTCACGTGTTATCATGTGGGCACACGGGTAGAGGATGGTGTTAAATGAGAGTGGTTACTCCTGCAGCACTGGCCCTGGGTCCCGGTGGTCCTGACAGAACAAGGCGCAATGAACGAGGACAAGGTGCAACTCCATGAAGGTCAGAGGTCTGCTTCCTGCAGGAAGGATGAGGATAACTGGAATGTGCCTAGGGCTTCCCACACTTTTCCCAGGAGATGAGGATTCAGTCTACGTGGTCCACAGGTCCAGCTGATGGATTTAAGAACAGGTCAGGGATTAGTACCATTTCACTGTTATCTCACACCAAAGACATTACTGTGGAAACTGACTTAATGGAGCACATACAGGTTTAGGCACTGACACTGAATGCATGGTATCACATAGAATATTGTCACCGCCTAACATATCCAATTTACACGGCTCTACTCCATCACAGATGTCTGACCTCCCTTAGCCAAGGTGTCACCACCCTTTGCTCTTCAGAATGTCTGTGCTGTGGTATGAACAATAATACAAACTTTGTGCTCTAGCTTTGTGGGAGCATCTTGATCCATAGGACTTCCAGTCATTACCTGAGTATAGTGCCATGTCAATCTGGCAAGGACCACTCGGTTCTGACTTGTCTGTTCTCCAAATCCAACTCTTTCCAGAAGAATACACCCCGCCAACCATCTCTCTGTGCATGAGGCAGATTTTTCCACCAGAATTCACATGGCTCAGAGGTGAGGATTCCCAGTGGATCATGTAGGGGGTACAGTGAAGAACATGGTGTGTCCCATTTGAGATCCTGCCACACTCTTAGGAGAAGACCTGGGGTTAGGTTTCTTGCCAAGTCACCTCCCCGAATCTCAAACTCAGGATCCCACTTCCTGTTTTCCTCTCAGTGGCAATCAATCCTACTGAGCTCTCTCCATCATGGGTATTGTGACCTTCAACTTTGTGGGAAGTCATTCTGTTTTCCCTTGATCCCATTTTCTTTTCACCCACTTGCCGTCCTGCAATTGATTTTACTCAACGTCTAATGTCTCCTCAGGCAAGGCAAAGAGCTACCTCAGGAGCACTAACCCTCTGCCAAAACTACTTAGAAACCAGCAAAATGGTCACAAGGGGAGGGTCTGGTCCACCTCCTGTGGCCGGTGACATCCCATGCGAAAGAAGTGGGATACAAAGGTAACTGGGCTCAGATGCATGTAGGAGTTATCGAGGGGCCAGGTACTGAGCTTGATTGGACTTGAAAGAGTAAGAGAAGCAGACCGAGCAGAGTTTGCCACCTCCCTCTCAGCTGCCTTCTCTGACTCTCAGGTTGTATCATCTTAGGCCATCAGGGGGCACCGCTGTCCTCATATGGGGAGGAAGTTTGCTGTGGTTTACCCCTGACCTGTATGAAGTCCTCACTGGTGTTTAACAGGAGATTCTCTTGAGTCTGTGTCTGCCACAGAGGGGTATGCCCTGTGTCTGCTGTGTCCCAACATTTCAACTTCCCAATATTTCTACTTCTGGAAGTGTCAATAAAGGGGCCCGAGCATCAGACACTATGCAGATTGGGACAAGGGGGGCATGAGGTCTCATTGCAACTGAGAGTGTCAAGGAAATGGCTGAGAAAGAGTAAAAGAGTCCAGATTTGTCCATGGTTCTGGAGTAACCAAGCGATTGGGTGTTTTCCTAGACAACCTCAGTCACTGTCCGCACTTTCCTCCCAATGTCACATGAGGGAAGTCCTCAATTCCTCAGTCAAGTACCATGTTGATGCCCACAGGAGGAAAGACAGGGGCATCTGAGGTTGGATCCAGTCACCAGGTCTCCGTGTGTCCTGAGTAAGAAGAAACACTCATACTATTCCCATTTTCTCAGGTTGGTTCGCCAGATTGTGTTCTTGGTCTTTTCAGGGTCCTTTGTCCTTGTCTGCCCTCAGGGTCCTGTGCCTTGTCCGGCACACCTGGAAAGTAGGTCACCATCTGCTTGCTGGAAGAAGTGATGGCACTGGGTGTTACATTTATGTCTCCTGGTACCGTTTATGTCTCTGACATGGCCCCTAACCTCCTGATTTATAGGGTCACACTGGCCCTCAGGAATCCCTGAGCACTTCTCTGGCCCCAAGTCTGGCAACACAGCCATGCTGACCATGATTGGGCTGCAGTTGGAGGACAAGGCTGATCATTACTGTTGCTCACACACAAGGAGTGACACTCTTTACACAGTGGAGCCAGCTCATGGGACAGTGGGAACTCAACTGGCCCTGTGCTCACAGGCTCCCTTCGTGCCCTGAAGATGCTTCCACAGCCTTCATTCACAATGGGCTGGAGAAACATTGCAGGAGCCTCTCTCACCATGGCACGCAAACCGTCTCTCTAGCTTATTCTTTTAGAACAGTGACGGTTTCCTCTTTACCTGTGTGTCAGAGTCCCAGAACATGCAACTCTTTCCACCTCTTCAACTGCAGTCATGGGGAGAAGAGGGCGAGCATGCATGGGGCCATTTTACCGTTCTCAGGAGAATCTCCACTTTAAGTGCTTTCATCTCTACCGCAGAGCAGAGCGCCAGAGATGGATTTTCTTCTACTGTTGCCCACTTCAGTTCTGTGTGCCCAGGCTCTCTTGGCAGGATGGCCCTCCTCAGTGGGTGGTCCCTCTCTGGGCCCGTTGCTGAAAGAAGAGCACCTGAGAAAAGGGGACTGTGTTGCTGAGGGACTGAGGAGAGTCAGGTGCTCTCAGTCTTTTGGGATACCTCATTGTGACACCATATCCAAGGAGGATGAGCAGTAAAGGTCTGGAGTTGCAACTCTGTTTTACGGAGAATGTCCTCTCCCTTAGAGCAATGGACTCCTAATCTGGAGGCAGTTCTGACAATGCCTGTCTCCCTATCACCTAGCCTCTTTCCAAAATGGCTCCTTTTCCCCCACAAGGGAAGAGATACCGGGTCTGTGTGTGCCCTCTTTGCAAGGACCCTCAATGGTCAGCGATACGTCGATGAGTTTCTACCTGGCAAATTTGTATTTCTGCTGTGTATCTACAATGCCAAGAACTGTTTGGACGTCTCCATCAGTCTGGCAGAAGCACTGAAAAAACTGCACTGTGACCGACTCTTGCCATTTTTCCAGAATTTTCCCTGTTTTAGCACTGAAAGCGTATATCTTAGCAAGGTCCTCATTCTCAGGGCAATTAGGATAGGTGTTCGTGGTGAACATTAATTTAATGGTGATCTCGAGTGGGCTACGGGGTTCTGGGATTACACATTATTTCTGGGTGTATCTGTGAGGGTGTTCCTGGCTGTGACAGACATGTCACTGGCTGACTCAGTTTAGCAGACACATTGCCCTCCCGTGAGATTGAGCTCAAACAACCCGCTGAGCATCTGAGAAGAACAAAAGGCCAGGTAAGAAGAATCTGACCCCCCCTGTGTCTCATGGATTGAATGGGGACATCTCATCTCACCTTCTCCTGCCCTCAGACTGAAATTTACATAATCTTCTCCCCTGGTTCTCAGGCCTTTGTAGTGAAATTGAGTGGCAACACCAGCTTTCCTGTCTCTGTAGCTTAGTGGGCAGCTCCTGGGACTTTCCTGCCTCAGTAATCAATAACCATGTGAGAGCCTATTTTATATATCCAGGGTGGAGCAAAAGTATCTTAACAGTCGTTCATGTGGAAAAGAATACCATGATTAATAAATAATAATACAGGCATAAACTCTGTGTTTCCCATACTCACAGCTGTAAACCTGCCTGTGCCCCATCCATGTGTTTCTGAGTCAGGACAGACGGAGCCCAATGACAGAGCCGAGGGAATCAAGCCCGCCTTAGGGTGTCCTTACTTTCCTACTGCAGGAGTTACAGTGCTGAAGGCAGAGGAATCCTAGGACATCCCCCATTGCTGTGTGGGACAAAGGTAACAAGAACATCACAGGATGGCTGGGGTTAGGGCGATCCAAATCCTGCCCTTCTCGGGGACCACGGGCAGAGCTGGAGATTGGAAATTCTCCCTCAACCCCTTCTTGATCCCGCTCTGTTGGGAGATGCTTACTGGCACTTCCAGAAAAGGAATTATCCTGACACAATCAACATTGATATAAACAGGAAACATTCTTTGTGTCCCACTTAGGAATGGCTCAGCATGCAGCTAATGAGACTCTGCACAGCAAAGGATAACAAGGAAAGTACCTTTCCCAACTACAGGCCCTTGCTGACCCCTTGCGGCCTTAGATAGTGAATACCGAGCACCATGCTCTGCTCCTACTCCTGTCCTACCCCCCCAGCTCATGACCAGGGCCCGGGCCCCTCTGATCCAATTCATGATCCTTTAAAGTCCGCCAGAAAGTCTTATGTTGGGCAAAGATGTGTCACCCATGGTAAAGCCTTTCTTCTTTGAAAGCAAGGATATACCTTCGCACAGACCCCAGTCCATTTTGAGATGTGTCATCAGCACCCTCTCATTAATGGTTTCCCCACCTTGGGAGGAACACCTTGGAACTTAGAAGGGATGGAAGCCACCTCAGTTGCCCAGAGAAGACCTCTGACAGAGCATGGAACTATCGACTCCCCACAGGTCTCTGGGTAATGAGAATCCCATGGAGCTTGGCCTAGAGGTTAGCTCATGTCAGCTATCCACAAGCCAGTGAACCATGACGATCAGGGTTGCTACCATCTGGGTCTAGTTCCACGGCTTCTGGTTTAGCAGTCATGGCAACTTGAAAACGTCACCTGTCTTCTGTGCTGACAAGGGTAGGTGTCTGAGAAAATTGCAATGTCAGTGACTACCCAAGTCAAAGGTATTGAGAACCTATGGATCGGGAGCTAATATCAGGCCCCTGTCCTCCTGAAGTGTACACAGCCCCTGTCCCCTGAAAACGTATAACATGTCCTTTTTCTTTCCATGTTTTTTTCATGGCAGTTACTTTTAAAAAATCTTTATTGTTGAATGTATTACATATGTCTGTTTCCTTCCCCCCAGCGACCCTTCCAGGCCACTCCAGCTCCCTTCCCCAGGCCCTGACCACCCCCATTGCCTGCTTCTGTGGGATGTGCATACATTCAAACAAGGTCCTTGGTTGGTTATGTCTCAGCCATCAACCACTCACCCTCCCCTGCCTTCCCTGTGAGTTTCCACAGCCTGTCCATGCTTCCATGTCTCCGCCTCCATGTTTTTTAAATCAATGTATTTTGTTCATGAGATTCCAAATAAGAGTGAGATCATATCATACCTGTGTAGTTCTGGCTGGCGTATTCCCTGAGCATAATGTTCTATAGGTCCACCCATGCTTAGCAAATGAAAGAGTTCTTCCTTTTTTTTTCTGCTGAGTAGTATTCCATTGTGTCAATGTACAGCAGTTTGTTTGTCTTATCTACTCACCTGTTGATAGGCACTTAGGTGCTTTCCAAATATTAGCAATTGTAAATTGGGCTGCTATGAATATAGGGAAACATATATTCTTTCTGATGTGTGTTTTGGGTTTCCTAAAATATATTCCTAGAAGTGAGATGGCAGGGTCATATGGGAGTTCCGTTTTCAATTTTTTTATGGACATGCCATTTTGTTTGTCATTATGGCTGCACCAGTCTGCTTTCCCATCATCAGTGTGCTAGGGTTCCCTTTCCTCCACAACCTTGCCAGCACTTGTCATTTGTCGATGGTACCCATTCTGACAGGAGTGAGGTGATTCCTCATTGTCCTTTTAATTTGCTCAATGTCCTTTTGGTTTCTGGTATGTTGAAGGCGCTCTTTACATATTGACCTTTATACTCTACATTCATATTTAGGGTTTTGTAGTAGCTAATAATTAGATTTGCCTCATAATTTTTGTTGAGTTCAAAGATCCATTTATTTGACTTATGAAGAATAATTGATGGTCATTCCCTTTTTTCTACTTTCTAAGCACAAGAGAATGTAGTTTGTGTAGACGTTATTCCTCAATTTCTTCTTTCAACAGATATTTACACGTGTGCCTTCTGAGTGCTAAGTATGAGAAACACCATATTTTATTCAGCAATGAGTTTTGTGGTAAAGACAACAGATATTCAAGGAAAAGAAAGTAAGTACTATTATGCACAAGAATGTTGAGAAGGAAAATAAGGGTGGTAATTTAGGCGGAATCAGTGGGGGCACTTGAAAACGCTTTTATTCATAAAAAATCAAGGAAACCAAGGGGTACTACCTAAATCTTGAATGTTGGGGATGTGGCAGAGGTGCGTAGATCTCGAGGGAATATTTTAGACCCAGAATATGTGAATGGCTCTTCTGGCTGTCACTCTGTATCAGGGCCCCTGTGTGGCAGAAATTTTATTGGGATTTGTTTACAAAAGTAATACCAAATTTTCCTTCTGAAGTTGTTTATGTGCATCAGTTACTATCCCATCAGTTATGTTTACACAGCCAATTTGACTTTGGGACATCAGCGAATTTAAGCATTTATGATAATGAAAATGCTACGTTTTAAAATGTTATATTCATAGACCCATTTGAGTAAAAATAGCTAACTAATGTAAAAATACTATAGATTATGTAATGATTCCATTTCATAATAGAAGAGATGAAATCATTTTAAACTGTAAGCAAAGAATGCAATTCAAATGGAGAATTTTTACTTCTGGCATTTTAACAGGAGAAGTAATAAAAATAATACAGACTATAAGTAAAATAACAAATCACTCTGAATGAATGATTCAATACTTTATTTCCAAGCTAGTACACACTTGTAGACCACCTGGGCACACTTTAAAATGAATAAAAGCTGACAATGCAAAAATGAAGAGAGGGCAATGCATGTAATCTCTCATCATATGGGAGACATGTAAAACTTTGCTTATTTCTAGGGGGCATTTGCATAACTTTTAATAATCAATATATATGGCCCACACTTTTTCCTCCACCTTAGTGGTTTCCTGAGTCCGCACCCCATCTAATTAGCAGCTCCAGCCAAGCTGTTTGTAGCAGCTTTTCCATATGCATGGCCTGGCCTGGCTCAGGCTTCTGACTCTCTAACACCTATCAAACAAGCAGCAGCTGGCATCAGAAAAAAACGTTAAAAACAACCCAAGATCCAGCACTAGCAGAAATCTGCATTGCTTCATGCTGGGTCTCTCCAGGTCATTTCCAAGCCCAATGAAAATAGCAGCTGGTGGTGGGCACGGTTGGAAGGTGCTGTGCCCAGCTTCACAGACCCCTCTCTTGCAGGATACAGGGTGTCCCGTGCCACTCCCATTCAGTGGTACCAGCTTTGTGAATGAGAAGCCTCCATGCACAGGCACCAGGACAGGAGCCCCAGCTTCTTCTACTGGTTCTCTGACCATAGTGTGGCAGCATCTGACAGGATTGCTGAGGTGGGATGTTGCTGGCCATGCCAGCATACAGCTTCCTGTGTCCGTCTGCTGCTTAGGATTCTATTCGGGTCCCTGTGCTCTCCTAACCCAGGTCTGTTTGCCCTACCAGATCATCAACAAGGACCTGTGGCTCAATGCCCTGAAGAACTATGAGTGGGCGATGGCCCTCAGTGAGCGGACAGGACGGGTGAGGAGGGGCTGCCTGGGTCTCACCCGGTGTGCTGCCAGGTTCCTGGGCCATTGCTTTTCTCTCAAAGGGACACCTGGATGCTGGGAGGGTTACAGCCTGTGACGGCTGCAGGGTGTGTGCCTGAGACAGGAACTGCCAGTACAACAAGGGCAGTGCAATTACAGCTCAGGCAGGGGGCTTAGGCAGGAGGAGGGAGTGTGCATGTCCACTGTCACTCAGAGTCAAAGCAGATTCCTTGAGCCACTCCTCTGAACTCTCCCTCTAGGCCACCCACAGCACCTTCAGGCCTTGCCACCTGGCCCTCAACAGGGGCTGCCATGACATGTTCTTCCTATACTCCTTTCCACAGGTGTCTGAAAATCCTCCTCATGCCGAGGCCTAGGCTGCTGCACTGCCACACCACATTGCTCTATTGCTGCTCACCACCATCTCCTATTTCCTCAAGGTCTCCTCTTCCTCCTGGGGCCAGTGGGATCGGCCTGCTCCTTATCAGTATCTTAGGGGGCAAAGTGTGGGCCACAGAGCTGGAGGAATCCTTGTTTTGCCGCCTTGTCAGAGGTTCTTCAATCCGTTTATCCATTTAGGTTTTCCAAGGAGAATACCTCATTTGTGTACCCTCCCTAACTGGAAAACAGGGCAGCATGCCATGACGAAATAACACACTGCTTCATTTTGTATGCAGTTCACTTCAAAGACTTTATGTATGTATGGTCCTAGACACCCTGGGAAATCTGGGCCATGAATATAACTCACCATCCAAACACATTGCTTTGTATGTTTGTAGTAAAGTCAGACAAATTCAATTTTGTGGGAAATTTTATTCTGAAAATTTTAACACAACAAGTATTCAAATTAAACATTTAAGTATATTGTAATTAAATTAACACTTATGAAAAAACCTTGAATAATTCAAATTTTGCATTCTATAAAGAAATTTCATAAAGGGTCGATAATTCTTGCTTCTTCCCCATCCCACCGTTTGCTTTTAGTCATTCTTAAATAACAGAAGACAATGTCTTTACAAATTAAATGTCAACCAAACCTTAGCATTATTTTTTATTTCAGTGTCTACTTCCTTTGTCACAGGGGCTTCCCCTATGACTCCTCCAGAGGAGTCCAATAGTTTACCTACTGTACTGTATGATTCACTCTCTCCTGTGTAGATAGTGAATCCTATGATCCCCGCCAGCACCACGCTCAGGACCTCTTACAGGGGTGTCCCATCGGCTGTTGCAGTAATTGTTATTCCCCCTCCATCATATCCATCTCGTCTGCGGCTGTAATAATCATCCCAGCGACTCCTTCCACCATAAGTCAGAGGGGCCCTCATGTTGGTGGTGCTCCACCTGAGCTTCCTGGAAAGTCAGTGACCAGATAACAATACTTTCACATCTTAACGAATAATTTTAAGTCAGTATGACATGACCCTTGTAAAGCCTTAAATAGTTGGAAAACCTATGATTTTATACATACACCTGTGCTAAAAATATGTCAGTATTGCTGAGGCAGGCAAGGGAGCTTACATTTATCTGAAATACAGCTGAAGAATAATGTTTTAACTGAAATAATTGATTATGAATATATGTGAAGGCACATTTTCTGGAAACAGGCTGAAATCCTGACCTTCGTATTATTTCTATGCTTCACACTGTCAAATTCTCCTTCTGAAAAAGAAAAAAGTCAAAAGAACCCCCTGGATGTTGTGCCTAAGTGTGTCGAGCACCAGCCTTTGCACTGCAGGATACTGGGTTTGATTCCAAGGCAAGGTCATGACCCTGGTTTTCAGGGTCCATTCCTGTCCCTCAATGGGGATTGTACATGAAGAAATGAATCAAAGTATCTCTCTCACATTGATGTAGAGTTCTCTCAGCCCCACTCCCTCCGTACCACTCTCCCGAGGTCAATGATATGTATCCTCAGGTGAGAAAAAAAAAAGAAAAGAAAATGCTGTACTTTGTTTCATTAATAAAGACAATAAATGAGTGTGATCCTTCACCCCTGAAAGAATTGCACTGTTCCAAAGGAGCTGCTAACAAAAGAAAACAAGACCTCCCAGATAATACAAAACCCATACTGCATATAGTCCTCCCTGTGGCAAATGGAAGTAAAATTAGAGTAAATCACAAGGCGGCCTGTTAAATCCAATCCTGTCACTTACACACAGTCTGTCTGGACACTTACCATAGCTCTCACATGAACCTCTGTAAGAGCCTGCAGTTCGATATTCAGAATAATATCTACCAGGACTGCTGCCACAGCCATCACAATCACTACGTTAAAAAAACACGGTATTAATTTTGTCCAAGTTAACAACTGCAGTGTGCTACTAGATAAAAAGAGAGAAGGCTTTTAAACACCTGTGTCTCCTACAGGAGTGCTCATCTCCAGAACCTGAAAGGCCATGGTCACAGTGTGCACCCTCCCTAGATGGTGGGCCATAATGCTTCCTGACTCGGGAACCTGGATCACCTCTGCCGGAATAACTGAAGGAAATAAAGCAGAAGTATTTTTAAATCACCTTCTAAGATACAGAACAGGGACACACTCTGACTACACAGATAGGAAAATGCCAATGGGCAGAAGGCTTCAAGAGACATTTCTCCAAAGAAGATAGACATACAGCTAACAAGCTCATGAAAGGATGGGTCATTAGGGAAGTGCCAATCAACTAAAATGAGATACTTTATTCCTAAGTAGGTTCCAATGTTCGAAGAGGAAAACATCAGGAAATGTTGGAGATTTAGAACAACTGGAATCCTGTGCACAAGGAACAGAAAGGTGACAAGGTCTGGCTGCTGTTAAAATAATGGAAATTAGGACTCTGAATATACTACATGCTACTTAGTTGGTCAATGGTAAATATTTAGTGTTATGATAGATGAATTTCACCTCACCAACAACAGTACCTAGCATACATTACGTGTCCTTATGTTTTGTTGCCGGTTACCTATAACTAGTAGTGCCATCATAATTTCTTGGAGACAAATTGTAATTTCTCCTGGAAGGGGTTTTCTCTTTGCAAGGAACGCTTGCATAATTCTCTCTCACACATGACAGCGGTCCTGTAAATGACAAATACTTACGTGAGGGTATCACAATGGAGATCAATGTTTTAAAGAAAAAGCAACTATTCAAAGCACCACTTTATTTCCTCTTTCAATGAAAATGTTTACATTTCCTCTAAGACTCCAATAAGCTCATGGTTAAATGCACTGTAGAATGTTATTCTGGAATGTATTATCTTTTGACATCTTGTCCTCCCTCTATATCTTCCTTAATTTCTTAAATTACCATCGGTGGGAAAAACCTGTCCACTCCTGAGCAAAGTGCAAGCAATTTCCATGATGTCCACATACATATTTATCAGTGCCTTCCTATATCTTGATACGGATTTGTCAACTTTTCTCCTTCTCTACTTTGCACTGTCTTTCTCACAATCTCTTGTCGACATTACTAAAAGATTCTTAATCGTCCTGCTACACTCACTCACCATGCACTTTCACTTATGAACTAATAATTCCTTCATTATGCAAGTATTGAATTATTAGTTTCTCGGTGAAAACACTTTCCATTGCTCCCGGAAGTCCATAATATGCCAAGTAATGCACATTCAATTTCAAAATCAACTTCCTCACTTATCTAAGAACATTTCATGGTGTACTTTCAAAAACATTTTGGACAGAGGACAAGCCTTGTGCTCTTGTTGTGCACTTGGGTATATCTATATATCCTATCTAATAAAAAAACAATATGCAAATTAACCATCACTGTGTCACAAAGATGACAGCAGCCACAGAGCTGGAGCAAGCAGGAAGCTTGGGTTTCCCCAGGCGATGGAGCAAGCCAAGCTTCCCATCTGCCCTGGCTGGCCATGGGCTCTGCTCAAGTCTACAAAGTTTCACTAATAGAAGATAAATAAATCCCTAATATCTGCTTCCAGCCAGCGCTGGTTTCCACTCAAGAAGAGTCTGGGAGCTTGGGAAGCCGGGGGGCGTGGCCAGCCTGAACATGGCTTTCAGCCCCTCACCCAGGCTGGCCAGGCATGCCAGTGGGACCCCAAGCTTGATCCGGGACAACCTTCAGGGCATACCAGACAGCACCCACCCAAGCACCAGGCCTCTATCCTATATACTAAAAGGGTAATATGCAAATTGACCCTAACAGCAGAACAACTGGGAATGACTGGTCCCTACGACACATACTGAACACCAGAGGGCAGACGCTCAATGCAGGAGCTGCCCCCAGTGGTCACTGTGCTCCCACAGGGGGAGTGCTGCTCAGCCACAAGCCTGGCTGATGGCTGCCAGCACAGCGGTGGTGGTTGGAGCCTCTCCTGCCACCTCAGCAGCACTAAGGATGTCCGACTGCGGCTTAGGCCTATTCCACACTGGCAAGTCGACATTCCTGATGGCTCTCGGGCTGCCAGAAGGATGTCTGACTGCTAGCTTAGGCCCAGTCTCCTGGGGAGTGAGCCTAAGCCAGCAGGTGGACAATCCCGAGGTGTCCAAGACCACAAGAGAGCACAGGCCAGGCTGAGCGACCCCCTCAGAGTGCAAAAATATTGTGCACCAGGCCTCTAGTCTACACTAATAAAACAGAAAGATGCAAATCAACCATCATTCCATCACTCTGTTACACCCACAAGCCACGCCCACCTGCCAATCGGGAGGAACTATACAAATGAATCCAACTAAGATGGCGGTGGCCACAGAGCTGGAGCAAATAGGAGGCTTGGGTTTCCCCTGGTGATGAGGAAAGCAAAGCTTCCCGCATGCCCTGACTGGCCATGGGCTCCGATAAAGGCTACAAATTTTCAATTATAAACTACCCCCCAAAAACAATAAATCCCCCAAAAAATAAAAAAAGGAGAGTCTGGGAGCTTGGGTCACCAGGGGGCTAAAAACAGCCCACAGACCCTCACTCCGGTTGGCCAGGCATACCAGCAGGATCCTCACCCTGATCCGGGACACCCTTCAGGGCAAACTAGCCAGCCCCTACTGGTGCACCAGGCCTCTGTCCTATATAACAAAAGGGTAATAGGCAAATTAACTCTATCAGCAGAACAACTGGAAATGACTGATCACTATTACACACACTGACCACCAGGGAGAAGATGTTCAATGCAGGAGCGGCCCCCCTGGTTGTCAGAGCCCTCCCACAGGGGGAGCTCTACTCAGTCACAAGCCAGGCTGATGGGGGCCAGCGCAGTGGTGGTGTTGGGAGCCTCTCCAGCCTTCTCAGCAGTGCTAAGGTCGTCCTACTGCAGCTTACGCCTTCTCCCTGCTGGCAAGTGGACATTCCTGAGGGCTCTCGGGTGGCCAGAAGGATGTCTGACTTCCAGCTAAGTTGGACATGCTAAGCCAGCAGATGGACAACCCCTGAGGGAGTCCCAGACTGCAAGAGGGTACAAGCTGGGCTGACGGACCTCCCCGAGTGAACAAATTTTTGTGCACCAGGCCTCTAGTCTACACTAGTAAAGGACAAACTTGCAAATTGACTGTACCTTCACTACACCTAAGCCATGCCCACCCGCCAATCAGAGTGACTATATGCAAATTAAACCAACCAATAAGGCAGCTGGCAGCCATGGAGCTGGAGCGAGCAGGAGGCTTGGGTGCCCCAGTGATGGAGGAAGCCAAGCTTCCTGCTTGCCATGGCCGGATCTCAGCTCCACTCAAGGCAACAAATTTTCAATTATAGAAGATAAATAAATCCCAGATTCCTGCTTTAAGCTGGCTGTGGCCTCAGAGTTGGAGCGAGCAGGAGGCTTGGGCTGCCCCTGGTATGGAGGAAGCCAAGCCTCCCGCCCGTCCTGGCTGGCTCTGAGCGACACTCAATTATACTAGGTAAATAAATCCCAGAATATAAAAAAACAAAGACAAAAACAACAAAGAGGAGAGGCTGGGAGCTTCCATCGCCAGGGTCTTGGCCAACCTAAAAGCAGCCCTCAGCCCCTAATCCAGGCTGGCCAAACCTTCATGGAGTTAGGGTATCCACTGGGGTGGGGCTTGACCAGCCTGAAAGAGTCATCAGCCCCTCATCCAGGCTGGCCAGGCACTCCAATGGGCACCCCCACCCTGACGGGAGTGTTACAAGCCTGCAAAGACCCATCAGCCCCTCACCCAAGCTGGCTAGGGGAAGCAGAAGGACCCCCACCGTCATCTGCGACACCCTTCAGGGCAAACCAGCAGGCCCACACCTGTGCACCAGGCCTCGATCCCATAAAATAAAAGGTTACCCTCCAATTGACCGTAACAGCAGAATGACTGGGAATGAGTGGTCACTATGACACACACTGACCACCAGGGGGCATATCATCAATACAGGAGCTGCCCCCTGGTCAGTGCATTCCTACAGGGGGGGCTGTGCTCAGCCACAAGCCTGGCTAATGACTGCCAGCACCGCGGTGGTGGTAGGAGCCCCTCCCACCTCCTCAGCAGCACTAAGGATGTCCAACTGGAGCATAGATCTGCTCCCCAATGGTAAGTTGACATGCCCCGAGGGCTGCTGAGCAGCCAGAGGGATGTCTGACTGCCAGCTTGAGCCTGATTGCCCAGGGAGTGGGCCTAAGCCAGCAGGTGGACTTCCTCTGAGGGGTCCCAGATGCAAGAGGGCATAGGACGAGCGGAGGGAACCCTCAGAGTGCACAAATTTTTGTAAACTGGGACTCTAGTCTATATATATAAAAAGCCAGTGACTGTGACGACCAAAACCACCTGTCCACCAAACAGCAGCTGCGTGTGGTGACCAGGCAGACAAGGGGAGCAGTGAGGCATGGCCAAATGACTGAACAGCAGTCTGTGTGGGGAGATCAGGCCAGCAGAGGGCTGGTGAGGGACACCAAAAAACTGAACAGCAGGCTGCGTGGGGCAACCAGGCTGCAGGGTGGCCGGAGAGGGGCGACCAGGCCAGTGGAGGGGGCAGTTGGAGGTGACAAGGCTAGCAGGGTAGGCAATTAGGCCTGACCAGGCCAGCAGGCAGAGGTGGTTAGGAATGATTAGTCTGGCAGGGTGGGACAGTTAGGGGCAATCAGGCAGGAGACAGGTGAGCAGTTATGAGCCAAAAGTCCCAAATTGTGAGAGGGAGGTCAGACTGCCAGTTTAGGCATAATCCTTGACATCCCCCAAGGGGTTCTGGATTGGAGAGGGTACAGGCTAAACCGAGGGGACACCCCCGTGCATGAATTTCATGCACCGGGCCTCTAGTCTTATCTAATAAAAGAGAAACATGGTAATTAGCCGTACCTCCACTACCATTCCCATTGGCTAATCAGGGCGATATGCAAATTAACTGACAGGCAAGATGGCGGCCGGCAGCCAAGCAGGTTGAAGCGAACATGAGGCTTGCTTGCTTCAGTGACGGGGGACTCCAACATTCTCCGCCTTCCGCTGCCGGACTCTGAGCTTGCAGTTTGAAACATTGTTACAAATATAGAAGCTAAAGAAAACCCCAGAAACCTGCTTTCAGCCAGCCAGGATCTCAGAGCTAGAGTTGAAACAGTGTTTCGATTATAGAACCCAAACCAACCAGATACCTGCTGTCAGCAGCAGAGGCCTAAGAGCTGGAGCCAAGCCTCAGAGCTAAAGCTGGCCCAGAATGAAAAAGAAGAAAAGAAAGAAAAAGGGAACAATTGGGAGCTTCAGTCACCTGCCAGCCTGAAAAGAGCCCTCAGCCCCTCATCCAGACTGGCAAGGAACCCCAGTGGGGACCCCCACCGTGAAGGGTGTGTGACCAGCTGCAAACAGCAATCATCCCCTCATCCAGGCATGCCAGGCACCCCAGTGGGGACCCCCACCCTGATCCAGGACACCCTTCAGGGCAAACCAGCCGGCCCCCACCCGTGCACCAGACCTCTATCCTATATAGTAAAAGGGTAATATGCCTCTCAGCACCGGGATCAGCCGAGCCTCGAGGCCTCCCGGCACTGGGATCAGCGTGAGAGGGGGCAGCTCCCAAACCCCCTGATCACCCTGCGGCTCTGTGTGTGACACGGGGCGGGGCCATAACCTCCCTATCCGCCCTCTCTGTTCGTGAAGGGGAAGGCGCCCCAACTCCCCAATCAGCCCTGCTCTGAGCCGGACCAGGGGCTGCACCTAGGGATTGGGCCTGTCCTCTGCCACCTGGGAGCAGGCCTAAGCCAGCAGGTCGTTATCTCCCGAACGGTCCCAGACTGGGAGAGGGCACAGGCCTGGATGAGGGGACCCACCCTCCACCTCGAGTGCACAAATTTTTGTACACCGGGCCTCTAGTCTATATATAAAAGACTAAGTGACTGACTGTATGTCTTTGTGACCATCAGACCCACAGCCAGTATACATGATGTGCACTGGCAATCTACATTTATAAAAGGCAAATTGCTAAGTGTCCATCTGGGTAATGACATCATGTAGTAATGCCCGGCTTCCTCTCCCCAGCAACTCACCTCTTTGCAGTTTCTTCAGTCCTAGAACACGACTTGGTTTAGAGCCAGGTGGGAATATTTTACACTAACCAAATGTCTGTGAAGCATTTTCCCGTGTGTCTTTTGATCCTCACAGAAGTCTTGGAATAGGTAGATGGTAGACTCGGTGGTATCCTATTTTCTCTTCATTAGCCAGAAAACAGAGATTTAGAAAGCTGAGAAACTTGACCTGACTGAAAATAAGGAAGAAATGATGGAACTTGTAAATGACTTCAGGTTTTCTCACTGTGAAGAATATAGTCAAACACTGCTGCAGTTAAATGGTTTACTCTTTGTTCTCCCTGAGTGAGCTACAATAATAACCTGCTTTGTGTTGAAATTTACTGCTGTGTTGCTCACAATTACCTGAAAGAGAAGTTGCGCTGCTTCACTGGGTGGAAAAAATTTAGCTACCTTAGACAGCAGGTCTAATTAAGCAAGTTTACACCCTCTCGCTCTCTCTCTGTCACTCTAGGTTGACCTGCCTATGTGCGAAACATATGCAGCTCCTGCTGGCGCCAATGGTATGCATGTGTTTCAATTTGTCATGGTCAATCCTAAATTCGGTTGACACTTCGATTATAGAGAAAGGGCAAATAGCGGCATTACAATATTTCTTCTAATTAATACCTTAGTATTAATTAGTATTTCCTTAGTATTAATTAATTAATTAGGGCCACTAGTATTCTAATAGTGGCAAGATGTCATCTGTGAATAGTAAGGTTTTATTGGGCCAAAAGACTAAGGGACCATTATGAATCGTTGCTATAATGCACACTGACCAGCAGGTGGCAGATGCTCAACACAGGAGCTTCCCCCTGGTGGTCAGGGAGCTCCCAGAGTGGGACCCTTGCTCAGGCAGAGCCAGGCTCATACCTGGAGAGTGCAGCTGTGGCAGCAGGAGCCATTGCTGCCTATGCCACAGTGCTACCAATCGGTGGTGGCAGGTGGAGTGGGGCTTGGATGAGCGGGAACACAGCACCTGGCTCCAGCTTGGGCTCCTGGCCAGCTGCCTACCGGTTCATGCACTGCTACATCCCTCAGGAGATGTCAGAACTAACCTGGCAGTCCCACATCTCCCAAGGGGTCCCAGATTGTGTGAGGCCGCAGGCCAAGCTGTGGGATGACACCGGTGCTTGAATTTCATTCACCGGGCCTCTAATCATTTCATAATTTATCACCCATTTAGCATGGTTCTCTTCTAATGCTGAATACTTTAAAGTAGAAACTGAATTTTGGTAATGATGGCCATTGAGATTTTACTGCTCTTTAGCTGTATTTAACTGCTCATATGAAGGGCACTGAATCACCTTCAAATATGAGTAATATTACATTCCCATAAATATTACTATGTTCCAGTGCTAATTTTCCACTAATGCCACTAAGTGAGCCTTTCACTAATTTTCTTTGCTCACTAGCTCATCCAAAATTGAAATGGGCAGGCTGCTTGTCTATATTCAAGTACAGAGATATATTCTTCTTAACTACACTGATGCTCTCAATACTTTCAATTTTCCAACATAATTTATAGTGAGGGTCTCTATGTTAGATTTTAAAACATCTCTTTACTAATATGAATAAGTCACTTTTACCTGATTTCTTCACAACTATGTGCATGCAATAATTTGGAACTGGCAATGCCTGACTCTTTCAGTGTGCCTTCCCACCCTTGTTTTCATTAAAACACAATCAGAACCAACATTAATCACTTTTCAGTCTGTTGAGAAAATGCAGACCGTCCGCGGGTTACATTGGACTCAAAGTACATCATTTTGTGGTTACAGTGCCATCCTCTGAGTATTTATTTTAAAAAAACTTCCATCATTTATATGTATTTAAATATGTGCTTTATGTTTTTTATTATTTACTAGAGGCAAGGTGCACAAAAATTTGTGCACTGGAGGGGGCCTCTGAGCCCAGCTTGGCCCCTATCACATACTGGGAGCCCTCAGGGGATGTCCTACTCCCTGCTCCATGCTCCCTTTGGGGAGTGGGCCTAAGCCACAGCCTGGCCTCCCTTTGTGGGTGCTGACCGGGCTGATCAGGCGAAGACATCATCTCAATCACCCCGCTGTTGCAGCCACTGCCAGTCAAGCTGAGCCACCAAGGTGTTTTCATCAACAGGGACTCCATTCCCTTTACTATGAAAAAATGACAACTTTTTTTAGGCATTCTCAAGATGTGTCTTTCATAGGATATGACATTTCTTTCTTTCTTTCTTTTCTTCCTTCCTTCCTTCCTTCCTTCCTTCCTTCCTTCCTTCCTTTCTTCCTTCTCACCTGAGGATATCTTTCCATTGATTTTTAAAGAATGTGGAAGAGAAAGGGAAAGACAGAGAGAAACATCAAAGTGAGAGGAACACTTTGATTGGTTGCCGCCTGCATGAGCCCTGACCTGGGCCCTGGCCAGGGAGGAGCCTGCAACCTATGTACATGCCCTTAGCCAGAATTGAACCAAGACTCAGCAGTGGGCAGGCCAAGGCATTATCCACTCAGCAAAACCATCAAGGATAGGATATGACATTTCTTACCCCTCCAGCAGTGGACCTTCCTTTTTTCTCCAGGAGTGCGGTAAAAAACCCTACATCACCTATTTTGATTCTTATTACCCAATTTACTAAGAATATTACCAGTGGCATAGAGGGAGCTTAACCAATGAGCAGTCAGAAAAGGTGTTTCCTCTGGAGTTCACACCAATTGCCGGCTTGGTCCCTGCCCAGGCCTAATGTCTGTGGTCCAGTCATTAGCTCTGGGCAGGGAACCACCAACTCCCTAAATCGTCTGCTCAGACCCTGCTCCCCATGATCACTGGCTCTGCCCCTGCTTACGGCCATGGCCAGCTGCCTCTCTGCTCCCTGAAATTGATGGCTTTGCACCTGCACAGGGCTAATGCCTCTGGCCGGGGCATTAGGCCTGGGCAGGGGACCCCCAACTCCCCAGGATTGCCAGCTCCACCCCTACCAAGGCCTAATGCCATGGGCAGGAGACCCCATGCTCCCCTCAATCACAGGCTCCACCCCAGCTCAAAACTAACGCCTCTAGCAAAGGCATTAGACCTGGGAAGGGACCAATAGTACCCCTGCAATTACCGGCTCCAACCCTGCCCAGGCCTAATGCCTCTGTCAAAGGCATTAGGCCTGGGCAGAGGACACCCAGCTCCCACCAACGCCAACTCCTCTCCTGCTCTCCACCATCGCTGGCTTACACACTGCTACCCACCATCCCAGCTCCTCCCTTGCCAAGGCCTAAAGCTTCTGACCAAGGCACCAGGCCTTGGCAGGTGACATCTCAGCTCTGATTGCAGGCTCCAATAGCCTATAGCCATTGGGCACCTACTTATGCAAATTAACAGCCAACATTGTTGGTGGTTAATTTGCATATCTTGCAGATTAGCCAATGGGAGGTTAAGGGAAGATACTGTCAGTTACCCTGTTTGTCTATTATTAGATAGGATTTAGCACAAGTAAAGGTCAGGAATCGTTATTTTCCTTTTAATTTTTTCCTTTTATATTTTTTTTTCATTGTTTCACCTCATTACTGCTGTGTATGTGTGCTCCATGTGAGTGATGTAGATGCTTATCTAGGTGGGTTCTGACTTTCGGCAAAAATCATTATGACGTGCTGCTGGAATAGATCTTAAATGTAACATGAGAACCTATTTTACTTATATTCTCTTGATTAAGATGTAGTTATTTGGCCTCCATATTTCCTCATTAAGTACATGGTTTTTGGAAGTCCAAAGTATATCTTTATATATTTATGTGATTCTTAGACTATTCATTCAATAAGAAATAAAACTGGGGTGGGGGGGAAGCCGGGTTGGTCAAGGGGAGAAAAAAAAATAAAAAAGGACACATCTCTAATACGCTTTGAAATACTTTAAGCAATAAAAAAAAAAAAAAATTAAAAAATGAAAGCCTTATCCTTATAAAAAGATCTGGCCTTATAATTAAATGGCCTAATAAATTTTAGAGTAGGGCACCTTTCCAAAGTATTCTCAGAAGAACATGGCTTGAAATCCAGGGTGTATCCTTTAACACCCTATTGGAAACAAGAGCCTTAGTTGGGCTCCATCATGATCCAAACAGAGACAGAAACAGTAAGAGAGATGGCAGGTTTCTGTTACTATATGCCTACTGAGCATCCCTCAGTGCACATTTCCTGACGGTGCTATTGAACAGAATGTGCACTCACAGGACATTAGAGCCTTCATGCACAACTCCATCCTGAAACCACATGAAAGAGAAGCCTATTGGACAAGAATGTTAGCAGGGACTTTACAATGCAGAGGGATTCTGAAGAAGATTGAAAAAGGTGGCAGAACCCTAGCCAGTTTGGAACAATGGACAGATCACTGGCCTTCAGACTGAAGGGCTCAGATTTGATTCAGGTCAAGGGCACTTGCCATGGTGTGGGCTCAATCTCCAGTCTGGGGCATGCAGGAGGGACTGATCAATGATTCTCTCTAATCATTGATGTTTCTAACTCTCACTAGCTCTCCTTTCCTCTCTGAGATAAGTACAAATATATTTAAAAGAATGGTGGCAGAATCATGGATGCTGCAGGGACATGCTCCCAGGAACAAACTGATATTCCAACTAAAATACAAAACAACTTCCTGAATAATCAATGGAAAACTCACAGGAGAGAATCCTGACACCCGAGGACCGAAGGTGGAGGCCACTTAGACACTGGTAGGAGGAGAGGAGGCTTGAAGGGGCGGGCCTGACACCCACAGACAGCAACTGAAGTCTCGGAGAGATATCTCAGCTGTGGAGGACTGCCACTGAGAACTCTGGGTCTAATCCCCAAGCTGGGCCTCCTAGCAGAGAGCACCAGAACTGAGGAGGGTACCCACATAACCTGTGGATGTGAATAGCAGCAGGGCACTGTCTGCCAGGGAGAGACAGCTAGAATTTCAGGTATCCTCTTAAAGGGCCAGCGCACAAATTTCCCTGTGGAGCCACATACCTTGTGCCGTGGCAAAAGGAGGGTGAAGTGGACTGGAGCTGTGAGGGAAAAAGCCAGAAGTGGGGAGTCAAGGGTTCCAGCACAGAAGAAAACACTTCAAGTTTCCTGGGAGGAGTCATTTCCTCATGCAGCAGAGAAAATCTTTCCCATGCAGACATTTGCCTTTCCTGGAGGGGAGACAATTAACACACACTACTGGGAAACACCTTGCCCTGAGGACACTTAAGAGATTATAAATAACAATTAACCTCCTCGCAGAGGCAACTGCCCCACACTGTTGAAACACACTGTTGCTATAACCTGAGGACCATTGCCTTGGAGGCAAGTTAAGTTGGAATCCTATCAGTCTATAGACAGAGAGGTCTCTGGAGGCTTTGAGTCTTTGCCTGATCTAATTAGTCAGAAACATCCTTTAACAATGTTCTGCACTAGAGACTGAGAGGCACAGAGGATCTACCTAACTTGTCACCACAAGCCCACACAGAAAGCCAGAAAGAGGAAATAAAGAAACAACCCCCAAATAAGACAACTAGAGAATTCTCCAGATATAGAGGGAGATGAAGCACAGAGAAGACATTTATCTGAATCTGACTTCAGAGTTATGAAGGTAAAAGAGCTCAACAGCATGAAAAAAGATATAGTGACTATGAAAATAAGAACAGTCCTAGATATAAATGACATAATACAAACAGGAGGACCACTTACATAACAGTATTAGAATAGCGAGTGTGCCAAAAGAGGCAGGAGGGGAGAAAAGCATAGAGACGGTCTTTGAAGAAACAATGGCAGAACACTTTCCTAACGTGGTAAAGAAAAATCCCACACAAGGTCAAGAGCCAAAGAGAACCCAAAAGAAGAAGTACTCAAACAAACCCGTGTCCAGACACATCATAATTAAAATGCCAAAAATTAAAGACAAGGAGAGAATCTTCAAGGCAGCAATTAAAAAAAACTGTTAGCTACGAAGTCGTCCCCATAAGGATGAGTCCTGATATCTCATCTGAAACTCTACAGGCCAGAGAGATTAGCATGAAGTACTCAAGTTAATGGAAAGTAAGGATCTGAGACCAAGATTACTATATACGGCAATTCTTTCCTTCAAAATAGACAGTCAAATACAGAGCTTCATAGACAGAAAAAGGCTAAAAGAGTAAATTGTCACCTAACCAGCATTACAAGAAATGCAAAGGGATTGCTGAAATGAGAAGGAGAAACAGGACAGAAACTTAGCCATACAGAAAGAAAATGGAAAGAAATAAATACCTATCAATAATAACTCTAAATATAAATAGGTAAATACTCCAATCAAAAGGCATAGGGTATCAAAATGGATACAAAAATATGATGCAAGTATATGCTGTCTACAGGAGTGCCATTTGAAAACAAAAGTCACACAAAGGATTGGAGTGAAGGAATGGTAAAATTTCCATGCAAATGAAGAGAAAACAAGGCTGGAGTACCAATATTCATATCAGAAAAAATAGACTTTTTAATAAAGGCCATCACAAGAGACAGAAAGCTCACTGCATGATACCAAAGGGATCAACCAGCAGAAAATATTACCCTAGTAAACATATATTCACCCAACATAGGAATATATATATATATATACACATATATATCCTATATAATAAAAGAGTAACATGGTAATTAGCATACACCCGGTACCCTTCCCTTTGGCTATCAGCAAGATATGCAAATTAGCTGCCTGCCAATATGGCGGCTGGTAGCCAGGCAGCTTGAAACAAACATGAGGCTTGTTGGCTTCAGTGACAGAGGACTCCAACGTTCCCAGGCTGTCTTTCCGGCCTCTGAGCTTGCAGTTTAAGAAACATTGTAACAAATATAGAAGCTAAACAAAGCCCCAGAAACGTGCTTTCAGTGAGCCCGGGATCTCAGAGCTGGAGTTATATATTGTTTCGATTATAGAACCCAAACAAACCAGATACCTTCTTTCAGCAGCAGAGGCCTCAGAGCTGGAACCAGAGCTAAAGCTGGCCCAGAATAAAAAAAAGAAAAAAAAAGCAGTTGCGAGCTTCAGTCGGCCAGAAAACAGCCGTCAGCCCCTCACCAAGGCTGGCAAGGCACCCCAGTGGGGACCCCCACCCTGATCCAGGACACCCTTCAGGGCAAACCAGCCAGCCCCACCCATGCATCAGGCCTCTATCCTATACTTGGAGGGTAATATGCCTCCAAGCACCGGGATCAGCAGAGCTGAGAGGGCTCCCGGCACTCACGGGGATCAGCTGACAGGGGGCAACACCGAAACCCCCTGATCGCCCTGAGACTCTGTGTGTAACAGGGGGTGGGACCGCAACCTCACTATCCGCCGTGCTCTGTTCATGACAGGGGAAGGCGCCCCAACCTCCTGGTCAGCCCTGCTCGGTGCCTGATAGGGGGGAACTCTCCAACCCCCTGATCGCCCTACGACTCTGTTGTGTGACAGGGTGCGGCGCCTCAAACCCCTGATCGGCCCTGCTCTGTGTTTGACAGGGTGCTGTGCCCCAACCCTCTCCTCCCCCCATGGGCCCTGCTCTGTGTGTGACATGGAAGAGCCATACCCTCCCATCAGCCCTGCCCTGAGGGTGACAGTGGCGGTGCCCAAACCCCTGATCCGCCCTGTCGTGAGTGTGACTGGAGGGGGTGTCCAAACCCCCCAATCGGCCCTACCCTGAGCATGAATGAGGGTGGCATCGCAACCTCCCAATCTGCCCTGCTTTGTGCATGACAGGGGAAGGCGCCCCAACTCCCCAATCAGCCCTGCTCTGAGCCCGACCAGAGGCTGCACCTAGGGATTGGGCCTGCCCTATGCCACCCAGGAGTAGGCCTAAGCCAGCAGGTCGTTTTCTCCTGAGGGGTCCCAGACTGTGAGAGGGCACAGGCCCGGCTGATGGACCCCCCTCCCCCCCCCCTCCGAGTGCACAAATTTTTGTGGACCGGGCTTCTAGTATATACATGCGAATTCAAAGCTATATGCCAAAATGCTGGACAATGTGGATGAAATAGATGAAGTCAGTAAAAAATCTGAACTACCAAAATTGATTCAGAAAGAATTACTTATACATCTGAAACAAACAAAAAAAAATCAAACAAAGAGACTTCTAGGAGACTTTAATGGAGAGCCTGAAAACAGGACAGTCATAGTAGCAGACTTTTATCACTCCTATCACTTCACTGGATAGATCTTCCATGTGACAAGACAATGATTCAGAGACTCTAAAGGACACACTGCATCAGATGGATTTAATTGACATTTTAGAACGTTCACACCAACAGAGCAGAATATACTTTCTTCTCAAGTGCACAGGGGTCATTCCCAAAGATAGACCACATGGTAGGACACATAACAAGTCCCTACAAGTTCAAGAAGATTTAAATCATATAAGGCATCTTCTTGGATCACAGTGGAATGAAATGAGAAATCAACTAGCGTAAAAACACCCAAAAACATTTAAACACTTAGAGGCTGAATGGCACACTATTAAACAATGAATTTGTTACAATGAGATCAAGAAAATATCAAAGACTTTTTGGAAAAAAAGGAAAATGAACAAATACCAACACAATATCTCTGGGAAAGAGCAAAAGCAGTCCTGAGAGGCAAGTTCATAGCACTATAGACCTATCTCAGAAATAACAAAAATCAGCAATAAACTATTTATCCCTACAACTGAAGAATTAGAAAGAAACCAACAAGAAGAGCCCAGAGTAAGTAGAGGAAGGAAAAAATAAAGATTAAAGTAGAAGAAATAACAGAGACAAAAAATTCAATGAAACCAAAAGCTGGTTCCATGAAAGGATAAACAAAATTGATAAACCATTAGCAAGACTCATTAAGAAACACACACATGATTCCAATAAGTAAAATCAGAAACAAGAGTAGAGGAGTAAGCACTGGCACCACAGAAATTCAAAGGATTGTAATAAAATACTATGAACAACTACATGCCAAAATGCTGGACAATGTGGATGAAATAGATGAAGTCAGTAAAAAATGCAAACTACAAAAACTGATTCAGAAAGAATTAAGAAACCTGAATAGGCTCATAACAACTGATGAAATAGAAGCAGTAATCAAAACACTTCCAACCAACAAAAGCTCAGGTCTGGACAGCTTCACAGGGGAGTTCTACCAGTCAGAAAACTACAGTCTATACTCCGCACACTTTTTCAGAAAATCAAAGAGGAAAGAATACTTCCAAACTCTTTGTATGAGGCCAGCATTATTCTAATTCCAAAAGAAGGTAAAGACACTACAAAGAAAGAGAATTACAGGCCAATATAGCTGATGATGACAGATACTAAAATCCTCAACCAAGTATTAGCAAATCGCATCCAGCATTATATTAAAGGACCAAATGACATGATCAAGTGGGATATATTCCAGGGATGCAAGGCTGGTATGATATTCACAAATCAATAAATGTGATACAACTCATAAACAAACTGAAGGTTAAAAATCACGTGATCATATTGATAGACACAGAAAAAGAATTGGAAAAAACCCAACCCCCAATTTTGATAAAAAGTCTCAGCAATGTGGTAATAGAGGGAGCATACTCAACATGATAAAGGCCATATATGAGAAACCCACAGCCAACATCATACTCAATAGGCAAAAACTAAAACCATTTCCCATGAAAGAACAGGAACATGACAGTGATGCCAATTTTCACCATTCCTGTTCAACATAGTATAGGAAGTGCTACCATAGTGCTCAGACATGAAGAAATAAAAGTCATCCCAACCAGAAGAGCACATAATAAATGAATTTGGTCAATAATCAGGATACAAAATTAACACCCAAAAATATATGTCTTTTTATACACCAAGAATGAACGCCCAAAAAGATGAACTAAGAAAAGAATCCCACTTACCTTTGCAATAAAAGAATTAAGGAAAAAACTCAATAAAGGAAGTAAAAGAACTGCACTTGGAAAATGACAGAACATTGAAAAGGAGATAAAGATATCAACCAGTGGACTAATATACTGTGTTGATGGGTTGGTAGAATTAACATTATTAAGATGTCCATACTACCCAAAGCAATTTATAGATCCAATGTAATCTCCATTAATATACCAACAGAATATTTCACAGACAAAGAACAAACTCTCCAAAAAGTCATATGGAGTAAAAATAGTCTCAGCAATCCAGGGAACTACAAAAAAATATGGAAGGCTCACAATCCCAGATATTAAGCTATATTATAAAGTCACCATTCTCAAAACTGCCTGCTACTGGCACTAGAAAAGACATATACACCACTGAAAAAGAACAGAGAACCCAGAAGTGGACCCAAGTCATTATACTGTATTATTAATTTACAAAGGAGGCGAGAGCATTCAATGGAGTCAAGACAGTCTCTTTGATTTTGACAAGATGGCGGCGATATAGGCAGACGCGTCCCAGGTCTTGTGCCAGAGCAGATGGAGTAAGCAGCTGAAACTAATAACACCCACCGCGAATTGGGGAAATTACTCAGCTGATGAGACGGTTTGCAGTAGGGAAGGGCAGAGCTCCCCTGGAAAGGTAAAAGAACCACGGATCTGGGCAGGAAACTTTGCCAGACCTCTGAGCCCAGAGGGTTAGAGGGAGACCGCATGGCACTGGGACAGGCACAGCCCCTGACTGGGGAAAAGAGATCCACGGGATTCCTGGCACAGGGGGATTTGAGATTTGGGTTCTGTGATTACGGAGGACTGAGCCTAGAGGGGGCTGCCTCAACAGCTGAACAGACCATGCAGTGCTGGTAAGAGAGGAGCTTACAGAAATTCAGACTTCCCCGTTTCTGTGGCCAGCATTTGTTTGTTTATATTCACTGAACCCTGTTCATAGGACATTTCAGATACGGACACTCACCTCTGCTGAAGAGAGGGAGAAGGTGCAGATGAGTGGAATCTGGGGAGAGGCTGGGGAGAAAGGGGGCGCCGGGAGAGGTGCCAGCGAATATAGTGCTGAGACACCCCTGGGCCCAGGACTAGGGCAGCCATTCTTTCCGGAGTGTGGGACTCCTCCACCTAGCCCCCAGGCGAGGAGCACAGCCACACCCAGATTATTCCCTGAAGGAGATGAAGGATTAAAATAATCTGATCAGTCCCTGTGTGTTAACAGGGTCTGGCCTATAGAGGGACTTTCAGTCCCAGCAATAACATAGAGCAGGGCAACGATTAAAGAACCAGTTCTGAGGAGTTGACCTCCCCAAACCAGTTTTAAGTGCAATAGAGAAAATAAACCCTTGCTACTGGATAGAGACGCTGTATAGCCTCAGATGCCAACCCAAAAATACTGCCACCCAGAGGCTGAGCCACAAACTTAATCTCAGCTAAACACAAATTAAGGCAGTCTGGGACACAAATACGGCCTGCTTTAAAATCAGGACTATGGTTTACAACACTGAGGAATTGTGTATCGCAGGGAAATTCAACACTCTCCTGAATAACTGGCAAGACCAAGGCGAGCCAGACTGAAGAGTAGAAGAACCGAATTACCTTCACTACTGCAATTTTTTTTTCTTTTATCACCTAATAACTAAGAAAGCAGTTTTTTTCTTCTTTTTCCATCAGCTGATTTTACCCTTTAAATTACCACATTTTTATGTTTAACCATTATTATTACTGTTACCATTTTACCATTTTTTTAAAGTGACATTTGATTTTCTCTCTATTTTATTTTGGGATTAGTGTTCTCCATTCTATTTTCATCGTTCCTATAGCATCAATTTTCCCTACCTCAATTTTACCTCTATGCTAAAACCCTCTTCCCCACTTTTCCCTTTTTGTTGTCCTATTTCTCTTACCCTATTCCTGCTTTAGATTTTCCTGATTCCTTCTTTTTTCCCCCTGTCAAAATTTCACCCTAATTATATACCCTATTTCCACTCCACTGCTCTAAATCCTTATACACCTATCCCTTATCTTTCTTCACTATCCAAAATTTTTTCCCTTGTTTTTTCTATTTTTTTGTTGCTGTTTGCTTGATTGTTGAGTATTTTTTTCTTGTTTGTTTGTTTGTTGTGTGTGTGTGTTTGTGTGTGTGTGTGTGTGTGTGGTTTAGGACTGGTTGTGAGGTTGTTTTGCTTTTTCCTTTTATTTTTCTTTTGCTGGCTTTTCCCCTCTCTCCACCCCCGCTCCACGACAGTTATTTTTGTGCTTCAGTTTTCCCTTGCCTCTCTTGATATTATTGATTATTTGTAGTTTGCATTCATCTCCAGTGATCTGTTGCTGGAATCTGGTGGGATTAGTGGCGGTTCTATCAGAGTTTTCTACTCATGTAAATAGTCTCTTCCCCTCTTCTACTTCGTTCTCTCTTTTCAATATTTTTTCCTTTTTTCCCCGTCCTATTTCCCAATTTCATTTTTGAACTCCTTTTTTTTATTCTTACTTTTCTTTTCTTGTTTCTCTTTTATCTTTTTCTCTTCTTTCTTCCTTATCCCCTAATCCTCTTAATTTGGGCAGTCTCCTTTATTTGGGGTTATTAATATTGTGAATATATTTGTTTTCAGTGCCTGTTACATTGTGCCTTGACATGTTGCATTATGTGCCCTTAAATCAACGCAGCAGATCCAAGCCGTAGCAGCCTCCTGATCACCATACCCTCTGAGGATCAGCAGCTGTATGTGAAGCCTCCCCCCACCAGCAAGAAGAGTCACCAAAGCTGTGAACAGCACACATAAGAGGAGCTGCCAACTGAGGAAAAGCTGCTACCACAACCGCCCGAGGAGCAACCGCAGCCCAAGGAGCCACTGCCACCCAGGGAGCAGCTCATGAATGACTCAACGTCTAGATATGTCAGTCAGATCAAACATAGGTATACAAAGAAACCCCCAAAGGAAAGAGAAGGAGGATTCGCCAGAAAACCAGCTAAGTGATACAGAGGCATGCAACATGAGAAGAAAAGAATTCAGAATAAGGGTCCTAGAGTGCATAAACCGGATGGAGGAAAAAATGAAAAACATATAGATGAACCAAGAAAACACAGATGAAAAAATCAACTACTTAAGCAAGAATCAAGAAGTAAGAGATGAAAAAATCAACAACTTAAGTAAGACCCAAGAAGAAATGAAGAGTGATATAGCTGCAATAAAAAACACCATTGAAAGTATCAACAGTAGACTAGGAGAAGCAGAGGACCGAATTAGTGAATTAGAAGACAAGGAAGCAAACACACCCAAACTGTACTGCAATTGGAGAAAAAAATTAAAAGACAGGAGGAGAGCGTAAGTGAGCTTTGGGACAACATGAAACGAAACACCATATGGATAATAGGGGTGCCAGAACAACAGAAAGAGGAACAAGGATTAGAAAACCTATTGGAAGAAATAATATCAGAAAACTTCCCTGCGGTGGAGAAGAAAAAAGTCAAACATGCCCAGAGAGTCCCAAACAAGGTGAACCCGAAAAGACCGACACAAGACACATCATAATTATCATGGCAACTGTTCAGGGCAAAGAGAGAATCTTACAGGCTGCAAGAGAGAGATGGAAAGTTACATACAAGGGATCTCCCATTAGATTATCCAATGATTTCTCAACAGAAACACATCAGGCAAGAAAAGAATGGACGGAAATTTACAAAGTGATGCAAAGCAAAGGACTGAATCCAAAAATACTCTATCCAGCCAGGCTATCATGCAAAATTGAAGGGGAAATAGGAAGCTTCACAGACAAAAAAAGGCTACGAGAGTTTATCACCACCAAGCCGGCAATGCTAGAAATTCTAAAGGGACTGGTGTAAAAAAGGAACAAAAAGCTCAGAAAGAAAACAGCCACACACAAAAAAAGAAATGGCTACAAACAAGTACCTTTCAATAATAACTTTAATCTTAAATGGACTAAATGCTCCAAGCAAGAGACATCAAGTGGCTGAATGGATAAAAAAAAAAAAAAAAAAACATGACCCATACATTTGTTGTCTACAAGAGACCCTCCTCAGAAGAAGGGACTCACACAGACTGAAAGTGAAGGGATGGAAAATTATCTTTCAGGCAAATGGAAAGGAAAAGAAAGCTGGGGTAGCAATACTTATATCGGACAAAATAGACCTCAAAGTGAAGGCCATAACAAGAGATAAAGAAGGCCACTTCATAATACCAAATGGAACAATACATCAAGAAGATATAACCCTGGTAAACATATATGCACCCAATGCAGGAGCACCCAAATACAAAAAAAAACCAAACAAACAAACAAAAAAAAAAACTCCTGGAATATATCAAAGGAGAGATTGACAACAATACAATCATAGAGGGGGACTTTAATACACCACTGACATCACTGGATAAATCCTCTAGACAAACAATCAGCAAAGAAACAGCAATCCTAAATGACTCACTTAATCAGATGGACTTAATTGACATCTTCAGAATGCTTCACCCCACAGCCAAGGAATATACATTCTACTCAAGTGCTCTTAAGACACATTCAAAAATAGACCACATATTAGGTCACAAACAAAGTCTCCCCAAATTAAAGAAGATTGAAATCATACCAAGCATCTTCTCAGACCATGATGGCATAATATTAGAAATAAACTACAATAAAAACAACCCAAAATACTCAAACACTTGAAAGCTGAAGAGCACGTAATTAAATATTGATTGGGTTACCAATGAGATCAAAGAAGAAATTAAAAACATCCTGGAAAATAATGACAATGAAAACACAACAATCCAAAACCTATGGGACACATAGAAAGCAATCCTGAGAGGGAAGTTTATAGCTCTACAGGCCTATCTCAAAAAAACAAGAAAAAATGGTAGTAAATCATGTAACTCTACAACTCAAAGAATTAGAAAGAGAGCAACAACAACACCAAAAATCAGAGTTAGCAGAAGCAAGGAGATAATAAAGATTAGCGCAGAAATAAATGACATAGAGACCAAAAAAATAATACAGAAAATCAATGAAACCAAGAGCTGGTTCTTCGAAAGGATAAACAAGATTGACAAACCTCTAGCCAGGCTCACCAAGAAGCAAAGAGAGAGGACCCAAATAAACAAAATCAGAAACGATAGGGGCAAAATAACCACAGACACCACAGAAATACAAATGATTGTTAAAAAATACTGTGGACAGCTCTACTCCTACAAACTAGACAACCTGGAGGAAATGGATAAATTCCTAGAAAAATACAACATTCCAAAACTCAATCAGGAAGAATCTAAAAATCTCAACAGGCCAATAACTATGGAAGAAATTGAAGCAGTCATCAAAAAGCTTCCAGCAAACAAAAGCCCAGGACCAGATGGCCTCACAGGGGAATTTTACCAAACATTCAAGGAAGAACTAAAACCTATCCTCCTCAGACTACTACAAAAAATTCAGAAGGAAGGAACACTTCCAAGCTCATTCTATGAAGCCAGCATCACCCTAATACCAAAACCAGGTAAAGACAACACAATGAAAGAGAATTAAAGGCCAATATCCCTCATGAACATACACGCAAAAATCCTCAATACAATGTTAGCAAATCGGATCCAGCAGTACATCAGAAAGATCATACACCATGACCAAGTTGGATTTATCCCAGGGATGCAAGGATGGTAGAGTATCCGCAAGTCAATAAACGTGATACATCACATAAACAAATTGAAAGAAGAAAAACACATGGTCCAATCAATTGATGCAGAAAAAGCATTTGACAATACGCAAAACAATTTTTGATAAAAACTTTCAGCAAGGTGGGAGTAGAAGGATCATACCTCACCATAATAAAAGCCATATATGACAGGCCCACAGCCAACATTATACTCAATGGACAAAAACTAACACCATTTCCCCTAAGAACAGGAACAAGACAGGGATGCCAGCTCTCACCACTCCTGTTCAACGTAGTACTGGAAGTATTAGCCATTGCAATTAGACAAGAAGAAGAAATAAAAGGAAACCAAATTGAAAAAGAGGAAGTAAAACTGTTATCTGCAGGCGACATGATATTATACATACAAAACCCTAGAGACTCCATCAAAAAACTTCTAGACTTAATACATGAATTTGGCAATGTAGCAGGATACAATATTAACCCCAAGAAATCTGAGGCATTTCGATACATCAATAGTCAACTTTCAGAAAGAGAGATTACAAAAACAATCCCATTTACCATCGCACCAAAAAAATTGAGATACCTAGGAATAAACTTAAGTCAAGAGGTACAAGGCCTGTACTCACAAAACTACAGGACATTGAAAAAAGAGATAGAGGAAGACATAAACTGATGGAAGAACATACCTTGTTCATGGACTGGTAGAAGCAACATCATTAAGATATCCACAAAACCCAAAGCAATCTATAAATTCAATGCACTTCCCATTAAAACACCAAGGGCATACTTCACAGATCTAGAACGAACTCTCCAAAAATTCATCCATAATAAAAAAAGACCCCGAATAACTGCAGCAATCCTGAGAAAGAACAAAGTAGTTGGGATCTCAATACCAGATATCAAGCTGTATTACCAAGCCGCTGTTCTCAAAACTGCCTGGTACTGGCACAAGAACAGACATATAGATCAATGGAATAGAATAGAGAGCCCAGAATTCGACCGGAACGAATATGCTCAATTAATATTTGACAAAGGAGGCAAGAACATACAATGGAGTCAAGATAGTCTCTTCAATAAATGGTGCTGGGAAAATTGGACTGATATATGCAGGAAAATGAAACTAGACCACCAACTTACACCATACACAAATAAAAACTCAAAATGGATAAAGGACTTAAATGTACGACAGGAATCCATAAAAATTCCAGAAGAATCCAAAGGCAACAAAATCTCCGGTATATGCCAAAGTAATTTCTTCACTGATACAGCACCTAGGGCACTTGAAACTAAAGAGAAAATGAACAAATGGGACTCCATCAAAATAAAAAGCTTCTGCACAGCAAAAGAAACCATCAATGAAACAACAAGAAAACCCACTGCGTGGGAAAACATATTTGCCAATGTCATATCAGATAAGGGCATAATCTCCAAACTTTATAGGGAACTCATACAACTTAACAAAAGGAAGATAAAAAATCCAATCAAAAAATGAGCAAAGGATCTAAGTAGACACCTTTCAAAAGAGGACATTCAGAAAGTCAAGAGACATATGAAAACATGCTCAAAGTCACTAATCATCTGATAAATGCAAATCAAAACAACAATGAGGTACCATCTCACACATGTCAGATTGGCTATCACCAACAAATCAACAAACGACAAGTGATGGAGAGGAGGTGGAGAAAGATGAACAGTCGTGCACTGCTGGTGGGTTGCAGACTGGTGCAACCACTACGGAAGGCAGTATGGAGATTCCTCAAAAAACTACAAATGGAACTGCCATTTGACCCTGTGATCCCACTTCTAGGAATATATCCCAAGAAACCAGAAACACCAATCAGAAAGGATATATGCACCCATATGTTCATAGAAGCACAATTCACCATAGCTAAGATCTGGATACAGCCTAGGTGCCCATCAGTAGATGAATAGATTAGAAAACTGTGATACATCTACACGATGGAATACTATGCTGCTGTAGAAAAGAAGGAACTCACCATTTGCAACAGAATGGATGGAAGTGGAAAGCATTATGATAAGTGAAATAAGCCAGTCAGTGAAAGAAAAATACCACATGATCTCACTGATTCATGGAAAATAAAGACCATTATAAACTTATGAACAATAATAGATACGAGGCAGAGCTGCCTCAAACGGATTGTCAAACTGCAGCGGGAAGGCCGGGAAGGGTTGGGGGGCAGAAGGGAAAGGGGTAAGAGATCAACCAAAGGACTGGTATGCATGCATACAAACATAACCAACGGACATAAGACACAGGGGGGGAAGTGGAGGCCAGGGGATTGTCAAGGACGGAGAAACAAAAAGGACACATATGTAATACTCATTGTAATACTTTACGCAATAAAATTAAAAAAAAGACAGTCTCTTCAATAAATGATGAAAATCAGACAGACACATGCAAGAAAATGAAACTACACCACCACCTTACACCATACACAAAAATAAACTCAAAGTGGATAAAGGACTTGAACGTTAGTTGGGAATCTATATGAAGAAATCTCAGAAGACTGCACAGGCAGCAAATTATCAGACTTATGTCTTGGCATCTCTTTACTGACACAGCTCTGAGGTCAATGAACACAAAGGAGAAATTAAACAAATGGTCCACATCAAAATAAAAATCTTCTGCACGGCAAACTATATCCTGAACAAAACAACAAGAAACCCCACTGAATAGGAGAACATACTTGCCAATGGTATCTCTGATAAGTGTTGAATTCCAAAGTTGACAGGGAACTCACACAAATTAACAATAGGAAGATAAACAATCCAATCAAAACATGGGCAAAGGACTTAAATGGACATTTTTTGAAAGGGGGCCTACATAAGGCCAAGAGACATAGGAAAAAATGCTCAAAGGCAATAACAGTCCAAGAGATGTGAATCAAAATGAGAGAAGTACCAATCCACCACTGTCAGAATAGCTGTCAGAAAAAAATAAAAAATAAAAAACCACAAGTGCTGGAGAGGATGCAGAGAAAAAGCAGCCAGGCAGCTGCAGCGAACAGGAGGCTATCTTGCTCCAGTGAAGGAGGAAGCCATGGTTCCCTGCCTGCCACTGCTGGAAAGTGAGCTTGCACTCTAAGCAACTATGTTGCAATTATAGACACTAAACAAACCCATGCTTTCAGCCAGCCAGCAGATCTGGAGTTGCAACAGAGTTTCGATAACAGAACCCAAACAAACACAGATACCTGCTTTCAGCAGCCGAGGCCTCAGAGCTGGAGCTGAGCCTCAGAGCTAAAGCCAGCCCTCAGTTCCAGTGACAGCCATAGAAGATAAATAAATCCCAGAATAAAAAAATTAAAAAAAGGAGAGGTTGGGAGCTTCAGTCACCCACCTGCCTGAGAAGAGCTCTCAGCCCCTCACCCAGACTGGCCAGGCTCCCCCCTGTCACTCACAGAGTAGGGTGGATCAGGAAGTTGCAATGCCACACTCAGTCACACTCAAGGCATGGTCAATGGGGTGGTTGTGGCGCCACCCCCTGTCAAGCACAGAGCAGGGTCCATCAGGTGGGTTGGGGCTCCATACCCTGTCACACACAGAGCAGGGCCGAACAGGGGGTTGGGGAGCTTCCCCCTATCACGCACAGAGCAGGGCCCATCAAGGGGTTGAGGGGCTCCCCGCTGTCACTCACAGAGTAGAGCCGATAGGGGAGTTGGGACACCGACCCTTCACACACAGATAAGGGAAGATCAGGGTGTTGGGGAGCTTCCCCTATCATGCACAGAGCAGGGCCGATAAGGGGGTGGGGCACCTTACCCTGTCAGGAACAGACTAGGGTGGAGAGGGAGGTTGAGGCCCCGCCCCCTGTCACACAGAGAGCCTCAGGGAGATCAGGGGGTTTGGGCGCTGCCCCCTGTCACAGTGATCCGGGTGCCCGGAGGCCTCTTGGCTCTGCTGATCCCAGTGCTGGGAGGCATATTACCCTTTTACTATATAGAATAGTGGCCTGGTGCACTGGTGGGGGCTGGCTGGTTTGCCCTGAAGGGTGTCCTGGATCAGGGTTGCGGTCCCCACTGGGGTGCCAGGCCAGTCTGGATGAGGGGATGATGGCTGTTTGCAGCTGGTTACACACCCTTCAGGGTGGGGGTCCCCACTGGGGTGCCTGGCCAGTCTGGGTGAGGGGCTGAGGGCTGTTTTCAGGCTGGGACTGAAGCTCCCAACTGCTCCTTTTTTTTGTTTTTTGTTTTTTTTATTCTGAGCCACTTTTAGCTCTGAGGCTCCAGCTCTTAGGCCTCCGCTCTTGAAAGCAGGTGTCTGGTTTTTTTGGGTTCTATATTCGAAACTCTGCATCAACTCCAGCTCTGAGATCCCAGCCGGCTGAAAGCTGGTTTCTGGGGTTTTGTTTAGCTTCTATATGTTGCAATGTTTCTTAAACTGCAAGCTCAGAGGCCGGCAAGGCAGGCGGGGAATGTTGCAGTCCTCTGGCACGGAAGAAAGCAAGCCTCATGTTCAGTTTAAGCTGCCTGGCTGCCGGCCGCATTCTTGGCTGGCAGTTAATTTGCATATCACCCTGATTAGCTAATGGGAAGGGTAGCAGTCGTACGCCAATTACCATGTTTCTCTTTTATTAGATAGGATATGCACACACACATATACATACATACATATATATATGTATATGTGTGTAGATATAGATATAGATATAGATATATAGATATAGATATACATATCTATATGTATCTCTCAGAGAGGGCTAATGAACTTTGATATTCAGCAAGGATGGAAATTAGCATTATATTACCCTGCAGTTGGCAAAATGGCTGAAGAAAATCTCCTAACCTGATAACCCTTTTAATGTTTAGCATACTTGACTGCTGACATGCCTGTTTGCTTTGCTAAAGGGCATATATGAGAAACCTAAAGCCAAGTCAATAAAAGCTGATGGGTGCTGGGTTTCAGAGAGCTTCTCTGCTAGAAAGAAAGGTCTCTGCCTGGCTCCCCCATGTCTTCTAAATTTCTATTTGTTGTCTAGTGTATTCATTTGTGTTCAGCTCCTTTTCCAGATCCTGAATCCTTGCTGCAAAAGGTTGCAGCATTCTGACGCCAAATGTGGGCTTCTGGAGAGGAAATTTCACCAGAGTGAAAAATGAAGACATTTCACCAGAAAGCTGAGAAGTGCACTGAAAAGGTGGGGAAAATTCTCTGTGCAAAAAGCCCATGCCAGCTTTGGAAATTGTGAAACATAAAGTGGGCGGAAAATCTTTCTTTTCTGCCAGGCTATAATGAGGGAAAGTTTGATTATAAAGCAAAAAATTAAATAAATAATTGTAAACATTTACTTGTATGATCAAGGATAAAGAAATTAAAATATCAAAAGGTACTCTCTGAAATCAGGCTCAAGGAAAAAAAGTAACATTGCCATCTTGAACTATGTGTACTCTTGTTCACACTGCATTATGCCTAATTCATATTGGGGATCAAAAGTCTGTAATACCTAAGCCCTGGGTCCTCCACCTCTAGTGTGGAAAGGCACAGCATCTAGAGAAAACGGGGTTAACAGTCATTTTACAAAAGGACTCTTTAATGCTTTGTCTGAATATTACCATATGACACCTTGGGACAGGCAGATTTTAGGTAAAATAACTTTAGAGGACAGCCAATGTCATGAAGAGCACAATAGGATAATATACATGAAAACTACTCTGATTCATAAAGCCTTGTCTCTATGTTATGGGCGCATGTCAGTTGATTATTATTAATCTGTTTTGGTTATTTATTGTTAGTCTTTTCAGCATGCCTTCAATTTAATTTAATAAGAAAAGAAACAGTAGATGGAGAGGCCATTACTAAATATCTGAAACACCTCCCAACCCATTAATTACTAGTCTTTTGGTGATCCTGTAAAATGTATGCCCACTCTCGAGAGTGTTATTAAAAGTCTCATTTTATTTCCCAGACTGTCATTTGAAATTTGGATAGATGAGACATTCCTCACAATTTAAGGGATATCTCTGGGATTTCTGTATCCATGAAGAGAAAAACACTAGCTTAAGAGAAGTAACACACCACCCAATTTTGGGTGGCCTCTTGGACTGACCCCCATCTCTTCATAGATGCTATAGTACAAACCCAAGACTGTTTTTCTTTATAAGATGGTGAAAATGACACAAGGAAAATATACAGGCTGTGTTTAAGCAATAAGATTAGTGTTTCCATAAGAAGGGGCAGTTCTTAAATAATAATGGACCATATTCCAAGGATAACATTAAAGCCAATGAAAACCCAGTAAGTTTTCTCTGCTGCAAAATTTGCCAAAGTGAAACACCCTTAGATGGTGATAACTGGCTTTTGGAATTTCAAAATTGTTAAAAGTTAAATAGATAGATATAACTAAAATGAAGGCTTTGTGACAAATCTTTTCAGTAATAATCTAATCTAACAAAAGATAAAAATGGTAATTGGCGTCCGACCACTACCGTTTCATTGTCTAATCAGGGCGATATACAAATTAACTGCCAACTAAGATGACACTGAACCGCCATCAAAGATGGCGATTAATTTGCATATGTAGGCACAATGGAGGGAGGCAAAAGGGAAAGCAGGAAGAAGCCCCCTGTCACTGACAGTGATCAGAAACCCAGGGGGGAGCTAAGAGCCCTGCCCGCAAGCCATGGTCGGAGAATTGGGCACCTTTGCCACCCTGGCCAGTGATAGCGGGAAGTAGGGTTGGAGCCGGTGAGGGGAGCTGGGCACGGGCGAAGTTGGCAGTCTCAGGAGCTAGGGGTCCCTTGCCTGGGCCAAAAGCAGTGCCTGCGATCACAGGGCCACTGCCGCTGCTGGTCACCGCTGCCCAGGCCAGACGCCTTGGCCAGAGGCGTTAGGCCTGGGCAGGGGCAGAGCCTGTAATGGTGGGTAGCTGGGGATGCCCTGCCCAGGCCTAATGCCTCAGCCAGAGGCGTTAGGCCTGGGCAGGGGCAGAGCGGGAGATCGTGGGGAGCTCGGGGTCCCCTGCCCAGGCCTAATGCCCCGGCCAGAGGTATTAGGCCTGGGCAGGGGCAGAGTGGGAGATCGTAGGGAGCTGCGGGTCCCCTGCCCAGGCCTACTGCCTTTGGCTAAAGGTGTTAGGTCTGAGCAGGGGCAGAGCCACATGCAACTGTGGGGAGCTGGGCGTCCCCTGCCCAGGCCTGACACCTCGGCCAAAGGCCTCAGGCCTGGGCAAGGGGCCGATCTGGCGATTGGTGATCAGAGGGTGATGAGGGTCAACTCCTCTGTCCGAGGCATCAGGCCTGGGCAGGGGGGGGGGAGCCAGCAGTTGTAGGGGGCCGGGGGTCCTCTGCCCAGGCCTGATGCATCAGGCCTGGGAGGGAGGTGGAGCCGGTGATGGGGGGGGATATGAGGTTCCCCTTGGCTAGGCCTGAAGCCTGTGTCAGAGGCGTCAGGCTTGGGCGCGGGGTGGTGCAAGCGATCAGAGGGAGATGAGGGTCCCCTGCCCAGGCATGATTCCTGGGCCAGAGGCATCAGGCATGGGCAGGGGTCAGAGCCAGTGATGGGGGGAGATGTGGGTCTCCTGTCCAAGCCTGACACCTCCGCTGACACCTCTGGCATAGGTGTCAGGCCTGGGCAAGCGGCCGATCCTGCGATTGGAGGGTAATGGGGGTCAACGTCTGAGGGCTCCCAGTAAGTGAGAGGGGGCAGGCTGGGCTGAGAGACACTATCCTTCCTCGCCCCAGTGCATGAATTTCGTGCACCGGGCCCATAGTTATAAATAAATATATTGATGGTGAGGGTGCAGTCCCTGAGGAGAGGGCGGACTGCACTCTCTGTTGGAGGAAAGGGCCAGTGGATCTTCTCCCTGTAAAAGCAGAGAACCTGGAAAAGCACTCTTAGATGTTATCTCTGAAGGAAAAATGTGGTGGTTTTAAAATTCCAATGGCTACAGGCCTTCTTCCTTTCTCCCCCTACTTCTTTGGCAACCTCATATGTCTAAACATACTTTTCCAAAGTCTTTGGTAACTTAAAAAATTGGAGTTGCTTACATTAAGTAATAAAACTTATTAAAACTCTAAATGTTTTGAAATAACAAAATTTTGAAATATTTATTTGAGTTTGACTCGAATGAAAAAACAAAGGACAGATTTGAATCTATTAATTAAATGAGTCTTTGTTAATTTTATTGGAAATATATCCATAAAAATGTGAAGGTATTACTAAACTAAGAAATGCTAAGGATTTAACTTACCACCTAAAATTTAAGGCTTCCAATAGTTAAAAGTTCAAATTAAATTGGGAGAAACTATATGCTCGTAATGATACAATGCATAAAGTTTAGAAATTCATTATCAAGAAAAATAATTCACGTGATTTCTCTGGAAAAACTTAGTAGCACAAAATATATTGTAGTCCTTATGTGTACTATGTGTGGTAAAATTTCAACCTAGGATATACTATTTTATTGGACTGATTAAAAAAGAGGATTATTTCTATGGTCTGAACCAAATTTTTAATATAAAACCAGTTTAAATTTTATTGATCTATTTTAGAGTAATTACAACAAATTTATAATGTAATGTTTGGGTTACACATATTTGTGATAGTCTTTCCATGTTAAATTTCAAGACTTTAACGAAGAGGTAGCTTTGACACTTGTCAAGTTCCCTGGAATAATTCAAGGGTTTACTCTTCTTAAAAGAAATATTTTAGGAAAAGAAATATTTTCAAACCAAATTACCCCAATCTAATATACTTGAAATCACTTGAAGCTTCATCACATAAAAATTAATAACTGTGTTCTCTTTACATGCATGTATTTTAAATGTTATAAAAGTTTCACCCTCTAAGGGAGGGCAGGACAAAGTTGCTGAATACTTCTTAAGCAACATCAGATTATTCAGCAGCAGAATTTTAAGATGGGAGCCCTGACAGCCAGATCTTTAGACAGAGCAGGGGGTAGTGCAACATCTGGACTTCATAGGTCAAATGTATAAGTTTACTTACTTTGCTTTCTCAATAAAGATGTGTACTTTAGTCACTAAATAAATTAGCTTTTTACAATATAATCATGGTCTCATATAAACTCAGTTATACGAGAAGCAGATATTTTATTAGCAACTGGTTCTAACACAGTCCAGAGTAAAATTTCTGTACCTTTACAAATGAGCACTAGCCAAAAGAATGCTGTTTAAAAGTAAATTTTAAGCTCAATAAAAAGGAGAAATTTTTAAATCTCTTCTGCTACTATTTACAAGGAAAACAAAAAGTTATTATTGGAGCATTAAATCTCACCATTAATAAGACACCATAGAAAAAAGGGAATTACTTATACTTAATCTTTATGCATTGCACAATTGGCCAGCATACCTCTTATTGGTATTTCTGAAAAGGAACCAAGTTATATTTAAAAGAAAAAAAAATGTTTTTAAAAGAAACTCTCTAAATGTGGCCTAGAAATTACTCTGGGAGAAAAAACAGGAGCAGATTACCTTCAAAGATCTAGAAAACTGGAATTAAAAATAAATGTATTAGGCCTCATAAAGAAAAGTAAACCATTTGCATTTTGCCTCCATAAACAACGCTTATGTCAATATACTCAAAGACTGATAGCAAAAACCCTATTAGTGTCATTTACTGTCCCCACCCAATGACAAAGTTAGGAAATAAGCCTTATTTTTGACTGATTTAAATTAGCAAATGAAAAAAAAAGAATATTCAGGGGAACTTAGTTGAATAGGCAGAAACCTATTCCTGGAGCAGTCACTGTTTTTACTGATAGTTCATCTCATGGTAAAGCTGCTTATAATGCAAAGAATTCAGACCAAGTCATTCAAACCAGTCATACTTCTGTGCAAAGAATCGAATTAGAAACGATCAAGGCTGACTTGCAGGATTTCCAAAAGCCTCTTCATATTATCTCTGATCTGCCTATGCTGCTGGCCTGGTAAACAGAACTGCAACTACTCAATTTAAATGTCTGTGACCAATGCCTATCTATACTATTTGAACAAGTCCTGGTCCTTTAACAAAAGGAAATGCATAGGCCTATCAATTAGTTATTTTATTAAACAGGCCACAGAATCTCATCAACTTTTACATCAGCCTGCCAAAATATTGTACAGCAGACATAACAGATTATCAAGAAATGTCCCCCTTGCATGTTATATCTGCTACAAGGGCCTCTAAATCCCAACTTGAAAAACAAAAGTGGGGGAATAGTGAAGAAATCTCCTGTAAGTAGACTACACCAAGCCTTAATTACTTTAAAATTTTCCCTTGTAATGCTGATGGCAAGACACCCATAGAATTACACTGGTGTCAGAATAAGCCAAACCGAAATAGTTGGTTAAATGGAAAGATACCGAGTCTGGTTTATAGAAGGGTCCCTTTATTAACCTTTGGTCGAGGATATACTTGTGTGTTTCCATAAAACTCCTCCAAGCCTGGATGGTTCCTGCAACATGAACCAGAGGGAGGAACTGACCAGAGTACTGCAACCACAGATAGCAGAGGCCCCAAGCAAAACGCTGAGGAGTCAGAGGAGAAACATCCAGAGATAGGGGATGGTGAAGACGCCTTGCCATGCTAGCACTCATCATCGGTGCATTGGTGCAGGTTGCCCATGACAAAGCCAAAAAAATTCAGACCTACATTGTCATTTCTCACCGTTTGTCCACCATCCAGAACTCGAACATCATTGCTGTCATGTCACAAGCTAACAGTGACTGGGAAAGGGATCCATAAAAAACAAATGGCCCCAAAAGAAGCCTGCTATGAATGAATTCCTTAAATACCTGACAATAATATTTAGAAGGACATGAAAGAACTCAATCCTTGTCGTCGAATCTCCCTACGTTTCCTTTTTAGAGTAACCACTATTGTCTTTCTTTCTTGTTCTTCTATGTTTGCTTCCAGTCTGAAGATGCAGAATGAAAAGTTTTAAAAGGATCTGAGCCCAGCTAATGGCAGACACCTTTCTAAACTAATTAAGAAAGCAAAAAGAGGGAAATGTCAGGCCAGCAAAGACCAACAGTAGTGAACATATCAATGCGAGAATCCTATAGAAGGCGAATGAACTTTGATATTCAGCATGGCTGAAAATCAGCATTTTGTTACCCTGCTGTTGGCAAAGTGGCTGTAAGCAACCTCCTACCATGATAATACTTTTATTGTTTACCAAACTTTACCATCGATATGCCTGTATGCTTTGCTAAAGGGCAAATGTGTATTAAAGTAAATAAAAACTGATGGGTCCTGGGTTTCAGAGAGCCTCTTTACTAGAGAGAAATGCCTTCACCTGGCTCCCCCATGCCTTCTAAATATGTAATTGTCGTATAGTGTATTCATTTCAGTTCATACACTTTTGCAGTTCCTGAATCTTTGCTGCAAATGGTTGCTGCAGGGAAGGTAGGGGAAGGTGGGGTTAGAGAGATCAACTAAAGGACTTGAGGCATGCATATAAGCCTGACTAATGGACACTGACACCAGTGGGGGTGATGACATGAGGAGGAGGTAGGAGGGACAAATGGGGGATAAGGACACATATGTAATACCTTAATCAATAAAGAAAAAAATAGCCCTAGCTGGTTAGGCACTGTGGATAGATTATTGGCCTCCAGACTGATGGGTGCCAGGTTCAATTCCGGCCAAAGACACATGCCTGGGTTGTGGGCTTGGTCCCCAGTGTGAGGCATGCAGGTGGCAGAGAATCAATGATTCTCACGCATCATTGATGTTGCTATCTCTCTCCCTCTCCCTTTCTCACTGAAATCAATAAAAAATATTTCAAAACATAAAAGAATAAACAGATGAATAAAATAGAGCCAGAGTAAAAAATATATGTTTTAGAATATAATAAAAGGAATCCTATTATTTTCAGATATTTAATAATTCCTACAACTTTTGTGATAAAATAGGTTTGCACTGTTTTGGTAATATTATATTTAATATTTTTCCTTAACATATTAATGTTTATTGCATGTAACACTATATTATAACAGACTAATATGCAAATTGTCCCTTCAAACAGGAGTTTGACCAGGAGATCCACCATGGGGTGGGACAGACTGGCTAGCATCCAGGGCTGCACCCTGCAGGCAGCCCCACACTGTTCTGTCCATGGCCCCCTTCCACCCCCGCAATGATCGAGGACGCGCCAGCCAGTAATCTGCCCACAGCCCCTTCCCCTGGCCTTCATCTTCCCCCATCTGATCCCCCACTCGATCTGGGTGGAGCCAGCCGGCCAAACACCTGTATCCCCTCCCCCTGGCCAACCTGGCGATTGGGGTGTGCAGGCCGGACACCACTCATGCATGAATTGTACAGTGGGTCTCCAGTATTATTATATTTAAAATTGTTTTTCTTGGAATATTAATGCTTATTGCATGTAAAATTATTACATTTAAAATAGTTTTCCTGGAAATATTAACATTTCTTCAATGTAACATTACGACACTAAAACCATTTTTCTTAAAATATTAAAAAAGTAAATATAAAAAAGAGGGACACTGTATCAACATGGATTAAAAGGAATGCATTCTTCACTCTGGTGTTATCTACTTATTACCTCACTAATCAGAAGATGAAGAATTATTCCTAACAATGAAACAATAAGATAGTGTTGAGTACAGATGCCCATCCACTACTCACTTTCCACATGGCTTCCAGGAATTAAAGTGTAGCATTCCTTTTAAAACAGCTCATTACTCTAATCCATGAGAGACTGTACCATTTACCTTGAAATCCCATCCCAGTAATGCGTTGCCTTGGATCAGAATGGGCAGGTCTTGTAGGTGGAGGATCCCAACTTCTTGAAGATGGAGTTCTTTTCAGTGGAAGGGAATCCACCCTGCAGCCACTTCTGTGAAGATTAATTGTATGTCCGCCATCCTCTGTGTCATAAATAACATCATTCTACGTGAGTAGGGTCAACATTTGTTAAATGGTCAAGTCTGGTTATTGTGTATAAATATTTACTAAACAGGATAATGGTCATAAGCATGCTGGTTAGCACAAAATGATAAAATTCTATCTTCACATGTCTTCAGTACAGTGCTCAGAGTTATTGAAAATCAGTTTGGATAACTGAGAAAGAACTGAAGCAGAATTATATATACATGCCAATAAAACAAAACAGAACACACACACACACACACACACACACACACACACACACACACACCAGAATTTGAATGCAGAGAATCCAGATATACTAAGTGAAAGAAGTTATTTAAAAATACAAAAAAACAGTCTCAACTAGTCTTCAAACTAATTTCATCTCAATAAAAGCTTTTAAAACATGTAATGTCATAGTTAAAAATTAAAATATAAAGTCAAAACGTGATGCATTACAAAAAAGTGTTATTTCACGAATGTTATCACATAATTCCTACAGTTCATTTATAAAATAACTCTTTGATCAGAATACTACACTCTATTTAAATAGCATTTAAAGAAAACATGTTGAATGATACATAATTAACAATCACTGTTTTCATTTTCAAATAGAAAAGAGGCTTATCTTCCAATTCTGTAATTCGTCATGGGAAAGAAGAACTATGAGCATCCTCATATGTGGCCAAATATGAACTGGAAAACTCTTCTCAGTATCACCCAGATGGTAAAAACAGGAACATTCACCTTCAACTTGCACAAACCCTGCAATAACACTAGGAAATTTCCCGTGAAATGTCACACACCTAATTATCACAAATGGACACTAAATCTTTGAAATTAGGAAAACTGGTTAATATGAAACCAACTTTTCCTGCTACAGATATGTTGAAATGAATATACTTTCCTTTCATAGTCAGTCAAATAAGTAAATAGATAAATTAATTAAAAGACAACTCCCTGAAAATAGCTCGTCAACATGTTTATTCATGTTTCATATTCCTCATATACAAGAAAGAAAGAAGGAAAGAAAGACCAATAAACTTGGTGAATCATTGGTTTTTAGCCTTTTCCTGAGTCAGAGACCCCTTTGTGAATCTATTTAATACCATAGACATTTCTCTTATGTAGTTTCCAAATGGAAAGTTTTCTACATCAAACGTAAGTACAAGATCATCTTATCAATTTAATAATAGAGATTATTATTTTACACAGTACAGGGTTGCACATTCCTATACTCAAAACTAGTATTTCAAATCCAATTCTAAATAATGAAGTGTGTGTCCTTGACGTTTATATAGTTAGACCAACTTTTATTTCAGTGGGAATTTTCCAAGGTGAACTGATGTCCTTTTTTGAGACGAAAGAAGGGTACTTTCAGAACAAATTCTTAGTAGTTCAATAAGTATGAATCTTCACTTTAAACCTACTTGACTTCCTGTTCCCAAAGTGTAACATTCTAAAATATGATCAATAGAATTAAGTTCTTCAGAGAACTGTTGAAGTGACTAGAGGCAAACAGTAATGCTAAAATAGACTGAATTTAGCTTGAGGTTTAAATCCTATCCGTGTAAGGTCATTAGGAGTGTTTCACACATTACATATTGCATTCACTATTAGAAGTGCGATACCTCTTTAGCAATTACAAATCATCTTGATCATCAGTATACATTCCCAATCTAATGAAAGGTATCATTTCTTTTGCTCTGAATGATATGAATGAAATTGAGGTGTATCTCTTCATTCAATGTTACTGTTTTCACATAAATAATGGTTTCATGCTCATATCTTTTTTTAATTTTTTAAAAACATTTGAGTTACTGACAGTAACTTTATGAATTTAAAGTTATTGAATTTATGGAAGTTAATATGATCTCATAGGCTTCAGGTACACAAGTCTATGATACCTCATTTGCATATTGTATTATGTGTTTACCTACCTCAGATCTCCTACCATCCCTAGATTTTGAAACATTACCTAAGTGTTTTCCACCTGAGGGTCCTTTTGCTTCTCTTACTTCCTCCTCTTCCACTTCTCAGACTTCTCACATCACCTCTATTTCTTGATGGAACTGGTGCCCTCTGCCCACCCCCACTTTGAAAAGATGGTTTCTTGGTGTAGTCTACTTTAGTTGTTTTTCCACCCACAGACTAAAATGAGTACACATAATATCAACACTACATAACATTTAACCTGAACAAATGAGCAACTGTTTGAAACCTACTTATTATTGCAACTAAAATCAAGATCTACCTCAAATTCTTCTCCCAAACCAAGTGTTTCCTTCAAAAATGACAGAGTCCTTTTTCATGGTAAGTTTATGAAACACTTCATTATTAACAATATTCCATTGAAGTATTCAACACAGAACCATATATGTTGGTTAATAAAATTCCTCCAAAGACCACTAGTAATAAGGACTAAAATGTATGTCGGTTAATAAAAGTCCTCCAAAGACCCCTAGTAATAAGGATGAAAATGTCTCACATTCCAGGCGAAAGCACATAAATTCCATTCTTGTTTTTTAGTAGGCTTATTCTTGGTTATATGGAGAGAGGGATAGAGAGATGGAAACAAAGATGAAAGAGAAATATTTTGATCAGCGGCTTCCTTAAATGGCTCCTACTGGCAAACCAGCCAGCACCTTGGGCATGTGTCCTCACCCGATATAGATGATGAGACATCTTGGTTCACAAATCTATCCTCAACCATTGAGCAATACTGGCTGGGCAATGTGGATTACTTTTTAGAATGTGTCTGTTACTTCATTTATGTTTTGACACATCTATTTCATGTTTTCCAGTGCACCCGGCTTACATAAACTATTTATTTTTTAAAACAAACAATCATTCATTCAAAATGATTAGGTACTTTATTCCTCCTCTACCGCTTCTCAGGTTTCTTAGTTTTACTATTTCTTCAGTAAAAATGACAGAAAACGATGTCCAGTATGAATGCAACTCTGTATACATAGTTCTGATTTGTTTCTCCATTCTATTTTTAATCGGCTCTTTGCACAATCTTTAGTATTTTTATGTTACTGCACTGTTTGATGTTAAATATGGTTCTAAGAAAACAAACCATTTTGAAGGGGAGAGCTGCTATGACTAGGAACCCAGCCTCACCTCTACCCAGATGGGCCTCACACATCACCTGAGAGCCACTCTGGCCAAAGACCTTTTTACGGCAGCAGCAGACCCACGGACACCGGGACTCCAGCCCCCCACCACTGCCATTGCCTCCTGTGAGTCTTGGAGTGTACAATTGAATTGCGGATCCACTCTGTGGCCATTGGCCCATCACACCCTGGCACCTGGGTTCTGACATGATAGCTAAAATGGGGAGACAAACAAACAACACCCAAAGGACAGAAAAGGAGGAATTGCCAGAAGAGGAACTCAATTAAATGGAGACATACAATATGTTCGAAAAGGAATTCAGAATAAGGGTCATAAAGTTCATACACCAGATGCATGGGAAATCCACCACTTACATAAGAATCAAGGACAAATGAAAAAAATTGATAATAGCTACAATAAAAAATACGATGGAAGGTTTGAATAGTAGACTAGAAGTAGCAAAGAATTGAATCAGCGATTTAGGAGACAGGGCAGAGTAACACACCCTGAACAACACAATCTGAACAGCAACTTGAGAGAAAAAATGGAAAGCAGGTGGATATCCTAAGGGAGATTGGGGATAACATGAAACAAATAACATGTGTATAATAAGGGTGTCAGAAGGACAAGATGAGGAACAAGGATTAGGAAACCTATTAGAAGAAATAATCACAAAACCTTCCTGATCTTGGGAAGAAAAAGTCACACAAGCACAGACAGCCCCAAACAAGATGAAACCAATAAGACCTATACCAAGACACATTGTAATTATAATGGCAAACAATAATGACACAAACAGAACCTTAAAGGCTGCAAGAGAGACACAGGGAGTCACCTACAAAGGCTCTCCTGTTAGATTATCAAATGATTTTTAACAGAAACACATCAGGCCAGAAGGGAATGAAAGGAAATATACAAAGTGATGCAAAACAAGGGACCAAATCCAGGAATACTTATCCAGCAAGGCAATCATTCAAGACTATAGGGGAATTCAGTGTCTTTACAGAAAAAGAAAAAAAAATCTAAGGGAGTGTTTCACTACTAAACCATCAATGCAAGAAATGCTGAAGGGACTGTTGTAAAAAGAAGGAATAGAAGAGACAGAAGAAACACAGGCATAAAAAAAAAAGTGGCAACATATCAGTACCTATCAAAATAACCTTAAACCTAAATGGACTAAACACTCCATTCAAAAGATATATAATGGCCAAAATTATAATAAAACAAGACCCATATATATGCTGTCTATGAGAGACCCACCTCAGAATAAGGACTCACATGGACTGTAAGTGGAAGGAGAGAAATACTTTTCAGGCAAAGAAGGGGAAACAACTAGGGGATCAATAATTATATTTGAAGAAATAAATCTCAAGAAGCCAAGACGGTGATGGAATAGGCATACATGTCCCAGGGCACGTCCTGGAGCAAATGGAGTGAGCAGCTGAAACTAATAACACCCACCCGGAATTGGCAAAGTACACTCAGGTGGTGAGACAGTTTGCAGCCAGGAACGGCAGGGTTCCTCTGGTAAGGTAAAAACCAGGGATCTGGGCAGGAAAGTTTGCCACACCTCTGAGCCCAGAAAGGATATAAGCACCCCTATGTTCATAGCAGCACAATTCACCAGAGCTAAGATCTGGAAACAGTCTAAGTGCCCATCAGCAGATGAATGGATTAGAAAACAGTGGTACATCTACACGATGGAATACTATGCTGTTGTAAAAAAGAAGGAATTCTTGCCATTTGCAGCAGCATGGATGGAACTGAAGAGCATTATGCTAAGTGAAATAAGCCAGTCAATGAAGGAAAAATACCACATGATCTCACTCATTTATGGATAATAAAGACCATTATAAAATTATGAACAAAAATAGATACAGAGGCAGAGCAGCTTCGAACAGACTGTCAAACTACAGCGGGAAGGCAGGGGAGGGTTGGGGGGTAGGCGGGGAGAGTGAGAGATCACCCGAAAGACTTGTATGCATGCATATAAGCATAACCAATGGACATAAGACACTGGGAGTTAGGGGAGGCCAGGGGAATGTCTGGGCGGGGTAGAAAGAGGAGACATATGTAATACCCTTTGTAATACTTTAAGCAATAAAACAATTTAGAAAAGAGAGAAAAAAGAAATCTCAAAGTAAAGGTCATAAAAAAGAGATAAGACCGATTGCTATGATGTGCTCTGCCACCCAGGGAGTAGACTCTCAATGCAAGAGCTGCCCTTGGGGATCAGTGAGCTCCCACAGGGCAGCGCCATTCAGCTGGATCCTGTGCTGACGACTGGCCAGTGGAGCAGCAGTGGCAGGAATCTCTCCCACCTCCACAGAGGCGCTAAGCATGTTTGGCAACTGGGATTAAGCCTAAGCCATCATTCGGACATCCCCTGAGGTCTCCCAGGCTGCCAGAGGGTGAGGGACTCTGCCAAGTGTACAAAGTTCGTTCACTGGGCCTCTTATATTGCTAATAAACTACAATAAGATATAACAAAATTCAAATACTTGGAGGCTAAATAGTCTTTTATTAAATAAATGGAGGCCCAGGGTATGAATTCCTGTATGGAAGCAGTCTGGTTGGCCTCCCCAGATGGGGGCACATGGGGCCAGGCCTGCAGCAGTTAGTGGCCATTGGCGGTTAACCAGAAGGCCATGCCTCCAATCTGGGCGTTAGCGCATATAGGGGGTGGGGCTGACCAGGGGAAAGGCTGTGAGTGGTTTTCTTATCAGTTCTGCCCCAAATGGAGGATTGGGGGCAGATGGGAAGCAAGGCTGGTCAGGGATATGGCCGACTGGGGCCCAGAAAAGACTGCTTGGCTGCCGCAATGCAAGTAATAGCCACCAGCTATTCTGGTCATTCTGCCATTCCGGTCACAGGGCTTTTATGTACAAAGATAGATAACTGGGTTACCGAAGAGATTAAAGAAGAAATTAAAATCATCCTGGAAGTAAATGAAAATTAAAAATAAAAGTCCAAAATCTATGGGACACACTGAAAGCAGTCCTTAGAGGGAACTTCATAGCATTACAGGCCTAACTCAAAGAACAAGAAAAACAGTTAACAAATTATCTAACCCCCACAACTTAAAAAGTTAGAGCAACAAGCAAAGCCCAAACTGAGCAGCAGGAAGGAAATAATGAAGATCACAGCAGAAATAAATGACATAGAGACCAAAAACCGCACAAAAGATTAATAAAGACATGAGCTATTTCTTTGAAAGGATAAACCAGATTGACTAAGCTCTAGCTAGGCTCACCAACAGGACCCCAGTAAACAAAATCAGAAATGAAAGAGGCAAAATAGCAAAAGACCCCACAGATATAAAAAGGATTGTAAATAAATACTATGGACAACTCTACTCCAACAAACTGATCAACCCTGAAGAAATGGACATATTCCTAGAAAAATACAATCTTCCTAAACTCAGTTAGGAAGAATAAAACATAGGACCACGCCAATAACTACTCAGAAAATTCAAGCAGTCACAAAAATAACTTGCAGCAAACAAAAGCCTGGGCGAGACGGCTTCACAGGGACTTTTACCAAGTGTTCAAAGAAAAACTAAAACCTTCTTCCTCAGACTATTCCATAAAATTCAAAGGAAGTACCATTTCCCAACACTTCCTATGAAGCCAGCATTACTCTAATCCCAAAGCCAGATAGAGAAAACACAAAGAAAGAAAAATGCAGGCCAATATATCTCTGATGACCATAGATGTTACAATCCTCAACAGAACTCTAACAAATGCGATGCAACATTACATTGAAATGAGCATACACCATGCCAAAGCGGATATATTCTGGGGAAGTAGGATGAGTCAACATCCAGAAATCAATAAGTGTGATGCATCACATAAACAAATTGAGAGAGATTCATATCCATTGGTGCAGGAAAAGCATTTGACAAAATCCAACACCCAATTTTGATAAAAACTCTAAGCAAACTGGGCATAGAGGGATCATACCTCAACATTAACAAAGCCTTATGTGACAAAACTACAGACAACATCATACTCAATGGGCAAAAACAATTACTCTAAGAAGAGGAACAAGACAGGGATGCCCACTCTCACCTCTTCTGTTCGACAGAGTACTGGTAGTGCTAGGCAATGCAGTCAGACAAGAAGAAGTCAAACAAGGCATGCAAAGTGGAAAAGAGGAAGTAAAACTGTCATAATTCTCGCAGATGGCATGGTATTGTCCATAGAAATACCTAAAGACTCCACCAAAAAAACTAGGAGATTTAATAAATGAATTTGGCAATGTAGCAGGGTACAAAATTAACACCCAGAATTCTATGGCTTTTTGATACACGGATAATGAACTCAGAAATAGAAACAAACAAACAAAAATGCCATTTAGCAGTGCAACAAAAATTTAAGAAACCTAGGAATAAACTTAACTAAGGAGGTAAAAACCTGTTCTTGGAAAACTACAGGAAATTGAAAAAAAGTGATAGAGGAAGACTAAAGCAAATAGAAGAACATACCATATTCACGGTTTGGTACAATCAACATCATTAAAATGTTCATAGTACCCAAAGCAATGTACAGTTTTAATGTATTAACCATTAAAATGTCAATGGCGTATCTCACAGACCTAGAAGAAAGTTTCCAAAAATTCCTATGAATTTAAGAAAAGACCCCAAATAGTTACAGCAATCTGGACAAAGAAGAACAAATTTGGAGGGATCACAATACCAGATATCAAGCTATACTACAAGTCACCATTCTCAGAACTGCCTCTGACTGGAACTAAAACAGACATAAAGACCAATGGGACAGAACAGAGAACATAGAAGTCGACCCTAACCATTATGCTCAATTAATGTTTGACAAAGGGAGGCAAAAGCATAGAATGGAGTCATACAGTCTCTTCAATAATTGGTGTTGGAACCTGGATGGCAGTCAGGCCTAGGCAGGGCTGGGTAGGTGGGGCGGCGCGGGGCGGGGCGGGGCGTGGCGGGGCGGGGCGCGGTAGGGCGGCTGCGCACTGGGCTAGGACTCTGCTGGCACAGGCACTGCACTGGAGACTCTTGTCCTTCCCGCGGGGTCTGGGGCCTCCCAGCAGGGCCCCATGGAGGACCTTAGCCTGGACAGCTGCAGAGAGGAGGACGCGGCGCCAGGCGCCAAGGGGTGGCCCGAACCCCAGGCGAGGGTGCACTTCCGCGTGACAAGGTTCATCATGGAGGCAGGTGTCAAGCTAGGGATGTAGTCCATTCCCCTCGCCACCGCCTGTGCCATTTACCATAAGTTCTTCTGCGAGATCAACCTGGACGCCTATGACCCCTACTTGGTCGCCATGTCTGCCCTTTACTTGGCTGGCAAAGTGGAAGAACAGCCCCTGCGAACCCGTGACATCATCAACGTGTCCAACAGGTACTTCCACCCAGGCAGCGAGCCCTTGGAGATGGACTCCCTAGTCTGGGTGATCCAGGACAGCATTGTGCAGTGCGAGCTCCTTGTGCTGCGGGTACTGCGCTTCCAAGTCTCCTTTCCGCACCCACACAGGTACCTGCTCCACTACCTGATTTCTCTCAAGAACTGGCTGAATCCTTACAGCTGGCAACGGACCCCCATCTCCGTCACTGCCTGGGCCCTGCTGCGGGACAGCTACCGCGGGGGGCTGTGCTTCCGGTTCCAGGCTCAGCACATAGCGGTGGCGGTGCTCCACCTGGCCCTGCAGGTCTATGGGGTCCAGGTGCCCGCTGAGGCCATGGCCGAGAAGCCATGGTGGCAAGTGTTTAGTGGCGACCTTACCAAGCCAATCATTGATAACATTGTGTTTGATCTCACTTGCATTTATACCATGGACACAGAGATCCCCAAAGACAAGCCTGGGACACTCGGCTGCCAGGGGACAGCGCCACCACATCGCCCTGAGGGCCGGTCCCCAGAGCACTGGCAGGGAGGACTGGTTTTGTGCTGCTGGAGACAGGCCAGTGAATGCCGGGGTCCAACCCAGCAGGTCCAGGGGTTCCCAAAGGCGTTAGACGGAGTCGGCGAAGAAGGAATGACACGGAGACAGTGTTCAGTTGATCAGCAGCCTAGCCAGGATCTTCAGGCAAGTTCTGGTCTGGATCTCCAGAGAGGTTCTGCTGTTTATTGTCTTGTTACATCAGTATTTATCCCAGTTGATTTTAATCCTATCAATTTCTATTACAAAGGTTAGGGTGTTTCTTATCTCCATTCCAGGGAGTAAAGATTATGTAGCTTAAGCATGATTGTTTGTAGTTATTAACTACCCGCCTGGCACTTAGTTAAGGAGTTTCATCCCCTCCCTAACTTCAGGGAAAAGTTCCTACCTGGGGAAACAACCTTTCTAGGAGAGGTGACCTTGGTTAAAACACACAGCGCTAAGGGGAGCAAACATATTAAGAACAGTATGCTATATACGCCAGGTCCCTTGAAACATATGCTGTGCAGATATTTCTTTCCTGCAGCGACTGTGTCAAGCAGCAAGGATGGACCGCCTTCCGGCAGGTGAAGGCGATGACATGCTGCCACTTTGATTCTCAGGCTTTGACTCTCCCTGGCAGCCAAGGTCCAGATGGGGATGGGCACTGCACCTCCCGTGGGCAGGAGGGTGCCGTGGGCAGGAGGGTGCTGCAGGCAGCTCTGAGGACTCCGGGTCTGCTTTTGTCCTTTGAAAGAACGCAGACTACAGCCGAGGTTTGGGATCAGTGGAAGGAAAATCAAAGAACGGATGGGACTGTGCCCCAGGGGATTTTTTTAAAGGCCAGATTTAGAGAAAGTATGACTCAATTAACATAGAGGAAATTTTATTTTGTTTCATTGAAGATATTACAAAGCCAAAATAAAAAACATAATAATAATTGGTGTTGGACTTATAGCACAGATACATGCAAAAAAATTAGTCTAGACCACCAATTTACACCATACATAAGTATAAATTGGGAATGAATAAAGGACTTAAACGTAAGTGGGTAACAATGAAAATCTTAGAAGAAGCAAAATATCAGGCATCTGTCTCAGCAATACCTTTACTGATACAGCTCCTAGGGCAATGGAAACTGAAGAGAAAAGAAACAAATGGGACGATATCAAATTAAAACACTTCTGCAGAAAAGAAGCGGCCAACAAATACAACAACAACAACAAAACAAGGAAGTCCACTGCCTGGGAGAAGATATTTGCCAATGTTATATCAGATAAGGACCTATTCTCCAAAATTCATACTGAACTCATCCACTAAACAAAAGGAAGATCAACATTCCAATAAAAAACTGGGCACCACCACCACAAAGGCCCCTTCTGACTTATGGTGGCCCAGTTCCTGTGATGATTATTACAGCCACACAGGAGATGGGTATGATGGGGGCATGGCAATTACTGCAACAGCCGATGGGACACCCCTGTAAGAGGTCCTGAGTGTGGTGCTGGCGGCGATCACAGGATACACCATGTACGCAAGAGAGAGTGAATCATGCAGTACAGTAGCTCACCTGATTGGGCACTCGGGGAGTCAGAGGGGAAGCCCCTGTGACAGAAGAATTGTGACAGAAGAATTAGACACTGAAAATAAAAATGATAAGGTACAGACAATATTTTATTGTAAGGAATTTGGCTTCTGTTATTTAAGAATGACAAAAAGCAAATGGTAGGTTTGGGGGAAGCATCAAGAATTGTAGGTACCATTATGAAGTTTCAGGATTGGAGGCAAGGTTTGAATTGTACAAGGTTGCTTCCTAAGTGCTGATTTAAATTACAATATACTTAAATGTTTAAATTTTACATATTGTATTGTTAACATATTCAGAATATAAGCACAACCAACAGACCAACAGAGGCAAGACACTGGGAGTGGGTGACAAGAACAAGAGACTAGAGATAGAGGAAGCCGGAGGGAAGGTAAGTAGAAAAAAAGAAAGAGACATATATATTACTTTTTGTAAAACCTTAAACACTAACATTGCAAAAATTTTTCAAAAGAAAGTGTTCTGCAACATGGGATTTCTTGTCTGATTTTAATACAAACACAGAAAAGTAGTCTGTTTGGATGGTGAGTTATATTCATGGCCCTAAATTTCCCAGGGTGTCTATGACCATATGTGCATAAAGTCTTTGAAGTGAACTGCATACAAAATGAAGCAGTGTGTTATTTCATCATGGCATGCTGCCCTGTTTTCCAGTTAGGGAGGGTAAACAAATGAGGTATTCTCCTTGGAAAACCTAAATGGATAAAAGGATTGAAGAACCTCTGACAAGGCTGCAAAACAAGGATTCCTCCAGCTCTGTGGCCCACACTTTGCCCCCTAAGATACTGATCAGGAGCACGCCGATCCCAGTGGCCCCAGGAGGAAGTGGAGACCCTGGGGAAATAGGAGATGGTGGTGAGCAGCAATAGGGCAATGTGGCGTGGCAGCACAGCAGCCTAGGCCTCAGCATGAGGAAGATTCACAGACACCTGTGGAAGGAGTATAGGAAGAACATGTCATGGCAGCCCCTGTTGAGGGGCAGGTGGAAAGGCCTGAAGGTGCTGTGGGTGGCCTAGAGGGAGAGTTCAGAGGAGGGGCTGAGGTAATCTGCTTTGACTCTGAGTGACAGTGGACATGCACACTCCCTCCTCCTGCCTAAGCCCCCCTGCCTGAGCTGGAATTGCACTGCCCTTGTTGTACTGGTAGTTCCTGTCAAAGGCACACACCCTGCGGCCCTGGTGTTACAGGCTGTTTCCCTCCCAGCATCCAGGTGTCCCTGTGAGAGAAAAATAATGGCCCAGGAACCTGGCAGCACACCAGGGGAGAGCCCAGGCATCCCCTCCTCACCCGTCCTGTCCGCTCACTCTGGGCCATCGTCCTCTCATAGTACTTCAGGGGATTGAGCCACAGGTCCTTGCTGATGATCTGGTAGGGCAAACAGAGCTTGGTCAGGAGAACACAGGGACCCAAATAGAAACCCAAGCAGCAGGCGGACACAGGAATCTGGCATGGCCAGTGACATCCCACCTCAGCAATCCTGTCAGATGATGTCACACTGTGGTCAGAGATCCAGCAGAAGAAGCTGGCGTTGCTGTCCTGGAGCCCGTGGCTGTAGACTTCTTGTTCACAATGCTGGTACCACTGAATGGGAGTGGCACGGGACAACCTGTATCCTGCAGGAGAGGGGTATGTGAAGCTGGGTACATCACCTTCCATCCCTGCCCACCACCAGCTGCAGCCCATGCAGGGAGCCTCCTCTTACCTGTGAGGGTGATGAGATACTCCTTCACAATCACATGGTTGCGGAAGTAGGGGTTGCTGCGGAAGTACAGGCTAATGGTGCAGCAACCCCAGGGATGCCTGACTTCCCTCACCTGCAGAAGGAAATGGATCCAGGGAGTGAAATCGCAGCCCAGTGCTGCCGCCTGTAGCTGTTTTCAGGGACAGGCCATTTCCCCACCTGCCCTCCACTACTCCTTGGAGCAGGTGCACTTACCTTCAAATCAATCACATGGCCG